>NC_091977.1:380284000-380449000 GCF_044704955.1 Pristiophorus japonicus
GGAATGCGAAGCACTGTCTCCTGTGGGTCAATCAAAGGCTGACCAAAGTAACAGAGGGATTTTTGATGATTTACTGCTGCATCTTCATCAGTAAAAATCATCTGGCACTTCCTGCATATATATTCATACTTGATAGATGGAACAATGTATGTGTCTAGAAAGTCCGTGCTTTTGTTTTCCTTTTCTGGATCCACTTTTGTGCTTTCTGCAGCAGAGTTGCTCTCTTCCTTTTTTTCTAAAGATTTGTTTGATTTTTTCTGTTCATTTTGAGCATTAGATGAGTCCACTTGATTTTGTTTCTGTTGTTGCTGCTGCTGTTGTTGCTGTTGCTGTTTCTGTTGTTGCTGCTGTTGCCTTTGCAATGAATCCTGGAGATTTTGTTGGTACTGCTGATATTGTTGTAAAAGTGTGCCAGGTGAAAGACCAGTGATAGCTTGGGGTACTACAGGGCCATAAGGGAAAAGATTCTCCATTCCACATAATGGTGGAATATACCCTCCTTGCATTGCTCCAGGAAGTTGAGGAGTGAAATATGATGCAAATCCAGGGATGAAGTATGGCAAGAATTGCCCACCCAGAAAAGAAGTTGAATCACCTGCCATTGCTGCCTGAAGTGTCTGCGGCTGAACATGGTCCAATAAATTCCTACCTCCATGTTGGCTCGACATGACTGACGATTCCTTTTCTTCTTTTTTATTAGGTAGAACTTCAACTTTATCCTTCTCCATATCCTTGTCTTTGGGATTAACCTTGACTTTGTCCGACTTCCCATTTTTTTCTGAATCCTTGTTCTGCTGCTCTGCCTGCTGTCCTACCACAGGAACTGATGGTGGTGGGGTAGTCTGCAGCAAAGGTTTGGTGGGAATACTGCTGAGTGACAGGGCAGGAGAAACAATGGCTGGAGAAGTAAACCCAAGCATGCCTGCACCAGGAGATGATAAAGCTGAAAGACAATAACAGACATGCAATAACAATTTCACTTATCATTTCTTCCTTGCTAATGAGAAAAAGTCAAAAACTCCAAAATTGTAGTTTAACTAATAGTTAAATCTATTAATTTTTCTGATTCCAGTTAAAAATGAGAAAAACTGAAATTATAACCTAGAAAATACTGTGCGATGTTATTGTATGAAATTCCTCCCTCCACTACCTCATGTCAGGCATGTGATGGAATACTTACCACTCAACTAGATGGGTGCAGCTATAAGAACAGACAAGAATCTTGACATCATCCAGGCCAGAGCAGTTTGCTTGACCACTGTCCAGGCCACTGGAGTCAATAAACACCACCTCCATCCCCAATGTACTGTGACTACAGCACCTACAATCTACAGGATGCACTGCAGCAACTAACCAAGGCACCATCATCCCATGCAATCTCTACCATTGAGAAGGAGAAGAGCTGCAATGTTGTGGGAATACCATTACTTCCAGATTCACTGCCAAGTCACCATCCTTACTTGGACATCGGGTGCCATTCTTTCATCGTTGCTGGGTCAGTATTCTGGAAATTGCTATCCAACACCATTGTGAGACAACAGGGCAACTAGAGATGGGTAATAAATGTGACATTACCAGCTGTGCCCACATCCCAAAAACAAATAAAAATAGGTGGGCATCAAACCATTTAAAATAAATAGGTTAATTAAAATAATGCAAAAAAGGAATTGATACAAGCCTGTCAAGAATTTATGTGGTGACATCGCACAGTAATTGTAGGCTCGTAACTCCTCATGTAAAGTATTGATATTTTAATCTTCAAATGAATGCAATAGTTCTGAATAATAACTAACAAAAATATCTTAACCACGTTTGCATTCTTTATTGTTTCTGTGAAATCTGTAATGCAGCAACTTGTAGCTTATTTTATTCAGCATACTTAAACTGTTCAGTAAACAGAAACTCATCAATTCAAAGGTGAGTACCTGAGTATCTACAGTAAACTAGCGGGAAAAAAAACTATATACAAGTGTGTTAAGCATTTGTATGCTAATTTTCACAGCAAAATTTCAAAGCCAATATAATGTTGCAAATTCCAAATAGTTAAGTGGTACACTTGGGTGAAGCTGCAAATCACACTCAAAACAGACTTTTATCTACACCTATGACTAAAGACAAGTGGGTAATTTTGACTTTAGGTGTTTAGTGTAACATGGTATCAGCAATATCAATCCAGCTACCCATTATACATCTCTTCCGATTTTAATTTCCATTTTAGAGATGTATAATGGGTGGCTGAATCGATATCACCTATTTTACACTGTCACCCAAAGTCAAAATTACCACCAACATACTTTAAACTATTTTGCAGAAAGTGTCAGTTAGAATAATTATTCTGACATATGTGGAGAGAACATGCAAATTTGAACAAACTTTGCAACAAATCATCTGAGGTTTTTATTTTATATTTTTCTGAATCTAACTGGCACAAGTCAAAGAATTAATGCTAACAAAATTCAAAGAATAAAAGAGTGTTTACGTGATTGAACATTACAGAAATAGCTAGACCCAGAAGAGTGAGCAACCATCTTGTTGAAGGGACCACTCTACAGATGAAAGTTTAGCAATGCTGAGGAAAAGAAAGACACTGGAGCAATAAACGAGAAAACAAACTTTTATTTCCACAAATAGAAAAATATTACAGGTTAACAAAATATCAACTTATATTGTACATTTGGCTAAAGAAGGGCCCTCCACAGGTTGATACTTTGGATAAGGAGGGAAACACATTAATCACTGGAAGCTGGATCCTGACCCTATAATCTCCATAGAAAGGTCTACAGAGAATGCAATACGATAAGTGGCAATATCTTTGAACAATATAGAGGACAATTGCTTGTTTTATACATGCTGGATGATCAGATTTACCACACAGTGATTTTTCTAGGCAAAGTCTTGTAATATTATGCATTGTTACTGTGTCGCTTCATTTGGGTTTGACAATGACATAATGTAGCAGGTACATGCCCTCCTTCAAAAGGCTCTGGAATGAAGGTGGTATGGAAAGATTAGCATATGTCTCTTGTGGCTGATTTATCCCATGGTCTGTTGTTGCAGACAATCCAGCTTATATGGTGTAACCTAGAGAAGACCCTGTGGAGGATGTGGTGACAGGTGAAGGGTTTATCATGCTGCTCAGCAAGTTAATATGAAATCTGTTCCTTGTGTGGCATGTGTTCATTAGCTCCTTCTTCCCAAATGATATGACATCCTATTTTGCCTGAGCACTGTCTTTCTACGAGATATTTGTAGTCTTGAGGATGGACGTAGTGGAGTTGGAAATGATGACTTATCTGTAGACATGAAGGGCATTGTTCCATTAATGAAACTGCACTATAACTAAACTTGAAATGCAGAATTGTTAAAAAAACAAGTGAGATATAAAATAATTGATGGGTTTTAAGTGTTTTTAAGGAATATAAACACAGATTTTCTTCATGTGAATTATGACTTTACACATTGTTATTAGTAAGCTGATTGATAACGATTATGAGCAGTATTTGTACTGTATGAGAAAATTGTTGTCAAAAATATTCACACTTACCTGTTGTTGAAACTCGAAAGAAATACTTTCTTCCTTGGAACTGCTTTGTGGTCAGGCCATGTGAGATGTTTCCCAGCCTCTCAAGTGCAGCATGTTTTGGATCTTTGTTTGTTGTCTTCTACTTTTTCTATACCATCTACTTGAAGTGGTTAATTCATTCTCTGCATTTATCTGATGACCGTGACATTTTATAAATGTTTTTCACTTTCTTTGCCACCATATTCCATGTACATTTTGCTTTGCCTTTCAGAAATTGTTTAACTAAACTAACAGTTTGATTTTCAGTTTAGCCTTAAGCAATATTTTTGGCCTTAAATTTCCATTACTGCCTGCAGTGTTTCAGGTCACTTTCAATGGCATATATTAGAATATGGTATGTATGCAAATCACTTCATTCTTGCTTGGTGAAAGAGTGTATTTGAATCATTCCAACTAATTTCAGAGGGCGTCTTAACTAATTTACTGCTGGTGGTAAATTAAAGTTACTTTTTTAGATTTTTCTAATGTTCTCCCTTCTCCTGTTCTGATGGGGTTAGGTCCTACTCGGGTATAATTCCATGGGCATTTTTGTTACCTCACTAAAGTGGTTATTCTTCTAGTGTAAACCTACATGATGAGTGACATTGATTGGCCATTTGACCCTGGCATTTTTCCAAGTAGTCATTTTTCATGTGTGAGCCTTGAATGTGCATTTCAACAGGCAAGCCTGTTTCTGTACTCAACTTCACATGTGCAGACCTTCCAGCACAAGCCACTCAATATATATCAAAAAGGAACTCTTGATTTCTCAAACATGATCAACTTTTGTATGCCTTCCAGTTTTCATTACATTTAATCTTTCTTTGTATCTTTCCAAATATTTCTGATGGCTGAACTAGTAAGCCAGGAAGCAGTTGAAATGTACAGACTAGGAAGATCCCATGCTCATTCCACTGTCTGTGCTGAGTTAGTTCATCTCTGCTGGGTTGGCAGTATATGAGTCATTGGCCTCAGCATCCTGGGATAGGGAGGCAAAAGTCCACCAGAGCATCCCCTCCAGATTGCTACTGACTGCCCATGCTGGAAATGTGTGTGTGTGTGTGTGTATGTAGATATTAAGTGAGGAAAGGATAGGATTTTGCCTTAATACTTTCAATGGTTGAGTAGTCTGCCAAAACTCACTGTCACACATGAAGAAGGACCACTTGGACAAGGTACCTAGGGGACCCACTGCTAACAGAACCATTTGTCAAAAAAGGAAGACAATAATTCTTCTGTTGTTTTGGTTTCTAGACCAGTTCTCCACTTAATCTTCCCTACATAGCTGAAAGCTCCAAAGTTCGTTGTTTTAAAGTTTTATTTTTGTTTTTAGCTTTTATTACAATATCAATATGACTATACAATTTTAATAAACCTCAGGTCTTTACCTACATCCAAGTTGTTAGTCAGTTTTTCTGGATTGCTAAATCTAATATAGCATACACTCAATACCTGCTTTGCATGTTGTGTTAAGTAGCAGTACCTGAATGTCTCTATGAAATAGCCAGTAGTTTTAACATCTTCTTTGGTAATTCCTGGTCTGTCCATTTTGTCTCTGAAAAAAATTCCCATCACTATGTATTATGATTTCCTGTAGCTTTTCTTACTTGCCAGAGTAGTTCATCATCTCTTCATCTTGTGCTGACCCATGATTATGTTTTGTCTTCGCCATTAATAATTTCTACCCATAAGGCTTCTATTGTCTTACTCTCTCCATTGTTACATTCACCCTATTGACAGCTGTTATATCACCTCTTACCAAAAATACCTAGCATATTAAATTTATCTTTGCAAAACATACTATATTACCTTAGCTTCATTCATGTGTATCTTCCAGTTGCAGCCATGTTTATGTGATGGCAATAATGTAAGTATAATTTATTGACTACATATACCTCCAGTTCCAAAGTATTATTTCAGATTTCTACTAACATAAAAACATTTAAACTTGTCCTTCAACTCTTTTTCTTTGTTATATTTGCATTTCTTTCTTTGGTCTGAACAACATTAATAATTATCTCCTTCCACTTCTCAATCAGGCACTAGCATTTGTTCATCGACTCCGAGGGATTGCTTAAGAACAAGATCTATATTTAGCAAAGAATTAACCTCTTCTCTTCAAATCTAGATTAATGGGCTGTACAGTAATTATTTTCTTTTGATTATTTATATTGTATAATTTAAGTGTGAAATATGGACATTTCGCAAGATGAATACTCACTTCAAAAATGGTAGTTATCTTTCAGAATGTGTGTATTCTAATGCATTAGGCTCATAATGTATCACATTGAACTGTGATACATAAATGCATATTTTTAAATTCCACTTCCTCACTTTCAGTTTATATCCCCCACTCTCTTTAGGTTCAGGTGCCATTCATGGGCAGATGACTATGTTTAAGGCCTTTTTAATACTGTTCTTTATTTACTGGTTTAGGAGTATGTGACAGCAAACCATTATGACTCATCCTCCAACTTCTTCTCTCCCACCCTCTGTCTGTCTCTCTCTGAGGAGGCATACAGGATCTAGTAAGTGATAATAAGTCTAAAATTGGAACTTACTATGTGGAAAATTTTGAGTGTTGACAGATGTTTGGCACAACACTTTTTAAAACCCTAAAACTGTACACTTATATATTTAATAACTTACTGCTTTGAAAAAAGAAATATGAATCCTAGTAACTTACCAGTTGTGTTTTGTGGAAAACTAGGCAGTGAAGCAGGACCATTTACTCCAGGAAGAATAACTGGAGAAAGGCCCGAGAGGCCTGAATAGGATGTCGAAGCGTTGAGGCCATGCAATGCATTATTTTCCATTATGCTTTGCTGATGCAGAGCTTGCTGTTGTGATGTTATGCCCAAAGCATCTGTGGCCTTCTTCAAACGATCCAACTCTTGTTGAGCCATCAACTGTCGGACAGTTGTAGGAGCGAGATAATCCTTCTCCCTATCTAGCTGACATCCTACTGTTTCTCTTACTTTGTTGATATGCTGCTGTGAAAAAATGTGATCTCTGATAGACAAACGTGCAGTATACATAACACCACACAGAGAACATTCTGCTCTTTGTCCATCGGTTCCAGTTTGATTCATCATGAATGATTTTGCCATGTTTAACTTGAATTTTTTGTCCTTTGCTCGAGCATTCTGAAACCAGACCTGGACAACTCTTTTAGGTAAATTAATTTCATTGCCAAGAAGTTCGCACTCTTGCATTGTTGGTGTACGGTAGTCAGTGAAGCATGACTTCAGGACTTTTAGTTGAAGGTTACTCATTTGTGTTCTGAAGCGTTTATGACCAGGTCGCTCACTGGATCTTGATGATTTGAGACTACTGTGGCTCCCAAATGGACTAGGAGAACAGGGATCGGCTAAACTCGATGTCTCACTTCGGTCAACACTATCATCTATGTCATTATCTCTTGATATGAAGCTTAGCGAAGGGCTAGGTAAGCTCATGGAAAGTCTTTCATCACAATAATCGATTGTGGGAGTTGTAACCATCATTGACA
This sequence comes from Pristiophorus japonicus, assembly GCF_044704955.1. NCBI lineage: Eukaryota > Metazoa > Chordata > Chondrichthyes > Pristiophoridae > Pristiophorus > Pristiophorus japonicus. Next base: position 380,291,074 of record NC_091977.1, read on the forward strand.
ATTGATCACCAGCTATTGATGTTTTTAGGTCATCTGAAGATTCAGTAGCTTTATTCTCTGAGGTGCTACCTAAAAGGTTTTCAGTTTCATTGTTCCCTTCATCTCCTGTACTTCCAAAACTTATAGCTGTGTTAATAGATGATGTATCATCATAATCTGTCTTACTCTGATCAAAATTGACAACAGCAGGGACAATATTGAAGCTTCCTATCTCTTCATTGAATTCTGATTTGAATAATGAAGGACTCAGAAGATGTTTTGGTGACATCTCTGCTGTTTTACTTACTGGTGTTGAAACTGTAGATTGTGCTTCATTTTCACTTAATGCATCAATCTTGGAAAAAAGTAATGTTGGAAATTCAAAATAATTATCTTTCTGTGGATTTTCACCATCATCATCTTGTGGCATAATGGGGCTTGGAGGGAGGCTGTAACCTGCTTGTTTTGCTTCATGCCAGTGTCGAGAACGAATATGTGTTTCAAGTGCTGTTTTAGCTTTAAAGAGTGCCCGACAAAAAGGGCATCTTCTGTGAGACTGACTTGGACCAAGGGCACGAAACTGCCCCTTCCTTTCACGAGCTCGAGTGTTCTGAAACCAGACCTGAACCACACGTTTCTTTAGGCCGACTTCATTTGAAATGTGATCCAACATTTTTCGAGTAGGATTAGAATCCAACAAATATTTTTCATACAGTACCTCCAGCTGCTCTGGAGTAATTGTAGTTCTAAGCCTTTTATCACGATGTGGCTCATCGCTACTATTTGCACCTTCCTTTTCATTTTGATTGTTTTCTTCTTTTTCTTCCAATTTATGCTTAACTGTTCCAGAAGCTGTATTAGAAGGGTTTGGAACTGATGAACTAGTCTGGGAGGATATCTGTGTAAGAGATCCAGGAAGCAACTGCCCTGCCATAAGTGGGTTGTTCGGGTCAAAAATCATATAGGGCATATCTAAAGATCTATCCAAGATTTGTGAATGGAGGAACTGATTTTGGGCTGCCAAAAAATGAATGTGCTGGTGCTCCTGCCAAAGTTCCATGGTTGGAAAGGCATATTTACACTGGTCACATTGGTAATGTAACATCTGAGGAGGTAGACTGTTCTGTAAAGAAGTGACTGCTACAGACAGAGGGCTGGATGGAATTGTTGTATTTTGAGGCTGTGAATGAGGTCGTACTACTTGTTGTTGGGACTGCTTTTGTTGCTGTGACTGAGATGCTGATGGCTGTGGCTCTGATGGAAGTGAAGATGTTGGTTTGGCCACTTGAGAGGGTTGAACAGCCTCAATTTGCTTTGGTTTCTCTACTGGTAAGTTAGATTTGGGTGAATTTTTATCCATTTCCATTTTGGGAGAAGGCATCAAAGGAGTACTAGAACCAGAACTAGAACCAGATCTAGAACCAGACCCTGTCACTGTTCCTACTGTAGGTTTTGATGAGTCTGTTAGGCCAGAAGTATCAGGGTGATTTGATATCATTTGGTCTGTGGCATCCATTGAGTCTTCTGTTTGACTATCATCCTGACCATCATCATCTTCATCTTTGTAACACTGTTTCTTTTGATGTGTAATTAGATCAAAAATTCGTGGAAACACGACATTGCATTTTTTACACTGATATTGTAAGTTACTGGTTCGTATATAACGCTCATTGGTAAGTTCTCTTCTTTCACTGTCTTTAGTATCAGCTTGGTTCTCAAAACTCTTTCGTGCTTTTTGACGTGCATTTTGGAACCACACAACAATTACTCGGGTAGGTAGGTTTAGAACTGTGGATAATTGTTCTATTTCATCATCTTTTGGATAAGCATTAGTATCAAAAAAGTCCTGCAGAACCCTCAACTGGTAGTCTGTGAATCGTGTTCTAGATGACCGCTTATTTATTGTACCATCTGTCCTGTAATATTCTCCTGTACTAAAATAAGTATCATTTCTGGATTCTTCCAATGTGGTAATAGGTGGATTATTAAAATTATATGGCGAATCCTTATTTCTTTGTCTTTCTTTAAAAAGAGTATTACGAAACCAATGTTTAATAACTTTCTGCGGAAGTCCCGATTTTTCTGACATTTCTTGGATTTGTTCTTCAGTTGGTGAATTATTGATATCAAAATAAGTCCGCAAGATCTTTAATTGATCATCTGTGATTCTTGTGCGTGGACGTTTGAATTGGTGATGTCTCAGAAAATTGGGATCTAAACCTAATTGTTGTTGACAGAGCTGGGTGAGATCTGCAGATAAAGATTCCAAAGTTGGAAGTTGCAAAGTGAGCTGGGGCGGCAAAGAAGAATGCTGCATCATAACTGGGGGGAAGAGAGGCAAATCCAGAGATACAGGCATCTGAACCTGGGATTGTGAAGAAGGTGGAGGAGGTGGAGGTGGGGGAGGAGGAGGAGGAGGAGGAGGAGGCGGTGGTGGTAATGGCGATGGGGCAGATCCTTGGAGTTTGCCATTCCCTGTTGAGGGAGGTGGAGGTGGTGGAGGAGGAGGAGGAGGAGGAGGAGGGGGAGGAAGCGGCGGTGGAGGTGCAGGTGACTCTGGTGAGGATGGTGTTACAGGATACAATTTATCATACGCTTCCCTATAGTGACATGCAAATATTTCCAGCTCTCCAAATGGGAAAAATTGGCAATGAACATGCTCTTGGTGGCTCTTCAGAATAAGAATGTTTGAAAACAGCTTGCCACACACTTCACATTCTAGTTTGTCAGTCTTCTCATTTTCACCATTATTGCTTCTCTTCTGAACTTTCTGCTTGTTTTCATTAAACTGGATAACCAACTCAAAGCCAAAGTTTTCTAATAAAGCTTTTGCTGCATTACCTCTTGCACCAGATGGAATACGAGGAGGTGGAAGCACGGGTTCTACTGATTTCTGCTTTTTGATTTCTTTATTCTCTTTTAAAGCTTCGGATTCACTTAAAAACTCATGCTGTGCCTTATTTTCTACTATCTCCATTAGGTCCTCAGTTTCTTTATGGGAATAAGTGTCTTTTAACAACTGGGTCTCTGTGGAATTTAGAACATTTTGTTCCTGCTTAGATGGTTTAACTACTTGTTGCTGTTGTTTTTGTGACAGTTGCTGAGACTGTATACTTTGATGTTGTTGCCCGTATTGCTGCTGAATTTGCAGTAGCTGTTGCCCTTGTACTTGCTGCTTTAGATCTTCGAGCAGAGATCCTGTCATTGCAGACATTCCAAAGGCCCCTGAACCAGGCAAACCTAGTTCTGTATTTAGATTAAATTCAGTGCCTGGCAGATAAAAAGGAAAGAGAAACTGTGGCTGTTGTAACTGCAGCAAAGCTTCAGCTGTCATAGGAAAGTGTGGTAACAATGCTGGATTTAGAAACTGAGGCTGAAAGAAAGCAGCTTGTTGCTGCAGTTCATGTTGCAGATGCATTTGTGCTTGGGCTTGGGCTAGGGCCTGAGCTTGGGCCTGAGCTTGAGCCTGAGCTTGAGCTTGGGCTTGAGCTTGGGCCTGGTCCTGGGCTTGGTCCTGTGCTGGTGATTGGGGTTGATGTTGGACAGAGTGAGGAGAAATTGTTTCAGTAAACTGTTTTTTGTTTGCTTCTTTGATATCTGCATTAATGTCCTTGATACTAACTGTCATCCCGAGAGAATCTGTAGTCATTTGACCAGTAGCAAGCAGACTACCACTACTATTTCCACCTGAAGTGCTACAACTTCCTGCTTCCAGTTTGGCTGCCCTTGCTTTAGTCTGATGGAGCACAGATCTCATATGTATTTCCAGTGTAGAGCTCTGGCTATAAGCAACATTACATGTGTTGCACTTGAAGGGCTTGTTATCTATGCTGTTGTTGGATTCTTGAGGAACTGGACTTGATGCCTCTTGCAGAACTTTCTTTAGTTTGTGTAAGTGAGATACTGAATTATAGTGAACCAAGAGAATGTTCTTCTGAGTGAAAGATTCTTTACACACTGTGCATTTGTATGGTCGAGAAGGATCTAAAAACTTCTCCATGGTAAAATTTGGACCCTTTCGGAAAGGCAGTGTTCGTTTTGGTTCTGAACTTAACTCATCTAGAATAGAGCTGCTGTCACTTCCTGTTGGACTGATTTTCCCATCCTGATCTATTTCTTCTTCTTTATCTATTTCCTGTGCCAGAATATTATCTTCTTGATTGATAACTTCACTTTCTGACCAGAACTCTCCATTCACATGATAACTCCCACATATCTGTTGTATTTCAGCCTCACTTAGTTCAGGATGACTGGTTTCTAAATGTCTCTTTAAAGCCAGAAATGTGCGGAAGCTGCGCTGACAAAGGCTACACATTGTGGCAGCCCGAATAGCATGATATTGCGAATGAATCTGAAGTTTCTGCATGGTCTTGAAAGCCAGACTACATTGGTTACAGCGATACTTGTACACATGTCGATCAGATACAGGCAGCTGTTGCCTTTTCTGGAGTTCATTTAGTTGATCTTGCAAAGAGTCTGAAACCTTAAAACGTTGACTTCCATCCTTCTTCCAATCTGCAATATCTGAAGATTCCTTTGGCAGCTTCTGCTCCTCATTTTTTGACTCAATCCCAGACTTTGAGTTGTCTGAGACGATATAAAACTTTCCCTCTGACGAATATTCACCTGTTTAATAAAAATTGGTATAAGATGAAAAGAACATATGCTGTGATTACAAAATACTATAACGCTCCTAAATTGGGCTAAACAAACTGGTAGCAATTTGGTGGAGAAGGATTTTCTGGAGTGTATAAGGGATGGTTTTCTAGACCAATATGTTGAGGAACCAACTAGAGAGCAGAGAACTGGGTGTTGTGCAATGAGAGAGAATTAATTAGCAATCTTGTTGTGCGAGGCCCCTTGGGGAAGAGTGACCATAATATGGTAGAATTCTTCATTAAGATGGAGAGTGACACAGATAATTCAGAGACGAGGGTCCTGAACTTAAAGAAAAGTAACTTCGATGGTATGAGACGTGAATTGGCTACGATATATTGGCGAATGATACTTAAAGGGTTGATGGTGGATAGGCAATGGCAGACATTTAAAGATCACATGGATGAACTTCAACAATTGGACATCCCTGTGTGGCGTAAGAATAAAAAAGGGAAGGTGGCTCAACCGTGGCTAACAAGGAAAATTAAGGATAGTGTTAAATCCAAGGAAGAGTATATAAATTGGCCAGAAAAAGCAGCAAACCTGAGGACTGGGAGAAATTTAGAATTCAGCAGAGGAGGACTAAGGATTTAATTAGGAGAGGGAAAATAGAATATGAGAGTAAGCTTGCAGGGAATATAAAAACTGACTGCAAAAGCTTCGATAGATATGTGAAGATAAAAGATTAGTGAAGACAAATGTAGGTCCCTTGCAGTCAGAATCAGGTGAATTTATGATGGGGAACAAATACATGGCAGACCAATTGAACAAATACTTTAATTCTGTCTTCACTAAGGAAGATACAAATAACCTTCTGGAAATACTTAGGGACTGAAGGTCGAGCAAGAAGGAGGAACTGAAGGAAATACTTATTAGGCAGGAAATTGTGTTAGGGAAATTGATGGGATTGAAGGCCGATAAATCCCCAGGCCCTGATAGTCTGCGTCCCAGAGTATTTAAGGAAGTGGCCCTAGAAATAGTGGATGCATTGGTGGTCATTTTCCAACATTCTATAGACTCTGGATCAGTTCCTATGGACTGGAAGGTAGCTAATGTAACCCCACTTTTGAAAAAAGGATGGAGAGAGAAAAAATTGAATTAAAGACTGGTTAGCCTGACATCGGTAGTGGGGAAAATGTTGGAATCAATTATTAAAGATCTAATAGCAGTGCATTTGGAAAGCAGTAACAGGATCGGTCCAAGTCAGCATGGATTTATGAAAGGGAAATCATGCTTGACAAATCTTCTAGAATTTTTTGAGGATGTAACTAGTAGAGTAGATAAGGCAGAACCAGTGGATGTGATGTCTTTGGACCTACAAAAGGCTTTTGACAAGATCCCACACAAGAGATTAGTGTGCAAAATTAAAGCACGTGGTATTGGGGGTTGTGTATTGACGTGGATAGAGACCTAGTTGGCAGACAGGAAGCAAAGAGTAGAAATAAACGGGTCCTTCTCAGAATGGCAGGCAGTGATTAGTGGGGTAGCGCAAGGTTCAGTGCTGGGACCCCAGCTATTTACAATATACACTAATGATTTAGATGAAGGAATTGAATGTAATATCTCCAAGTTTGCAGATGACACTAAGCTGGGTGGCAGTGTGAGCTGTGAGGAGCATGCCAAGATGCTGCAGGGTGACTTGGATAGGTAAGGTGAGTGGGTAAATTCATGGCAGATGCAGTATAATGTAGATAAATGTGAGGTTATTCACTTTGGTGGCAAAAACAGGAAGGCGAATATTATCAGAATGGTGACAGATTAGGAAAAGGGGGTTGCAACAAGACCTGGGTGTCATGGTACATCAGTCATTGAAAGTTGGCATGCAGGTACAGCAGGCGGTGAAGAAGGCAAGTGGCATGTTGGCCTTCATAGCGAGTGGATTTGAGTATAGGAGCAGGAAGGTCTTACTGCAGTTGTACAGGGCCTTGGTGAGGCCACACCTTAAATATTGTGTACAGTTTTGGTCTCCTAATCTGAGGAAGGACATTCTTGCTATTGAGGGAGTGCAGCGAAGTTTCACCAGACTGATTCCCGGGATGTCAGGACTGACATATGAAGAAAAACTGGATTGACTAGGCTTATATTTATTCTAATTTAGAAGAATGAGATGGGATCTCATAGAAACAGATAAAATTCTGACGGGATTGAACTGGTTAGATGCAGGAAGAATGTTCCTGATGTTGGGGAAGTCCAGAACCAGGTGTCACAATCTAAGGATAAGCGGTAAGCCATTTACGACCGAGATGAGAAACTTCTTCATTCAGAGAATTGTGAACTTGTGGAATTCTCCACCACAGAAAGTTGTTGAGGCCAGTTCGTTAGATATATTCAAAAGGGAGTTAGATGTGCCCCTTATGGCTAAAGGGATCAAGGGGTATGGAGAGAAAGCAGGAATGGGGTACTGAAGTTGCATGATCAGCCATGATCATATTGAATGGTGGTGCAGGCTCGAAGGGCTGAATGGCCTACTCCTGCACTTATTTTATATGTTTCTATGTCCCCAGACATGCCCCGAAACTACTGATGGGATGTAGTGGGTGAATAGAAGAAGTGGTAGCTCCTCCTCTCCAGATTCGGATATGCAGCTGAGTGTTAATGAGGTGGAAACTTGGGGATCCAGATCTTGCCCCAAATTATAACTACATTCCTGGGGTAGAATATCTTTATTGGGACAGTTTACGTCTACCAAGATCTCAGTTTAAAGTCTCATTCAAAAGGCAACACCTTCTACAAATGCAGCACTCTATCAGTACTGCACCAAAGTGTCAGTCTAGATTATGATACTCAAGTCTTGATGTGTGGTTTGAACGCATGACATTCTGACTTAGAAGCAACAGTCAAATTGACATAGGAAATATATCATCAAAGATATCCCAAAGTTTTTCATATCTAATAGATTACTCAGAAATGGGCTTCATGAATCTAGGCATAACATAACCTTCATATTTTTGATTTTATTTGAAGAGAACTCCTCCTCTAGCCCTCTCACCTAGTATGTCTGCTGACTCAGAGAGATTGAGAAACCGGCATATAATATTCCTGGAACACGGAAGCCTGCCTCTTTTAATTATTTCAAATCCTTTCAGTGTCCTGACACAGCATTTCAGCAACTCTGGGAGATACATTTTCCAGTTCAATTCTGAGAAACTATAGTCTAAAGAATAGCTTCTTTGTGAAACTTATGACTGAGTTTGGAGTTGGATGCTGCGTATGGACACTAACCCTACATTCGCTCCTCTCCAGCACAAACTCCATCGACCACTGGAAGAAACTGAGAGGGGTCTGGAAGTACCTTTAGTCATGTTAATGTTATAAATCTGTTCCGATCCTTATTGAAGATCCCGCTGGATCTGTCAGAACTCTTTGGCAACACTCATTTTATGATTCACAACCAAAACAGCATTTCTTGGCTGGTCCAGATCCACCTCAAAGGCCAGATTATCATCTTTCAGCTGTTAATTGATAAATTTCACCATCCAAATTAAGCACTCCCTCTAAGACCCAGTGATGCTCAGCAAGCTACAATGTGAGTGGCTTCTTTAAGAAAACTATACATACTCAGTCTCAAAGACCTGCTCAGAGGGAAAGGAGTTTTACTTTGCATTTATCTGCATCATACTTGGCCATAAAAGACTTGGAGTTTAGGGTCTACCTGAAATATCAATTAGATGGTTTACTGTTCGACTTCCGCCGCCTTGCTGCAAAGACCAAAGTACGGGAACGACTCATCCTAGAGGCACTCTTTGCTGACGACTGCGCCCTTATGGCACACAAGGAGAGTGACCTACAATTCATACTCAGCAAATTTGCTGAGGCAACAGAATTGTTTGGCCTAACCATCAGCCTTAGTAAAACCGAGGTTCTCTATCAGCCTGCCCCTGGCACTACAGCACCTGCTCCCACAGTCTCCATCGGCAGTATACAACTAAAGTCAGTGGACAGCTTCAAGTATCTTAGCAACACCATATCAAGTGACGGGTCCTTGGACAAGGAGATTGATGCAGGATCTGTAAAGCCAGCCAGACACTTGGTCGCTTGCGCACTATGGTGTTGAGTCACCACCACATCCGACTGTCAACTAAACTGTTGGTGTATAGAGCAGTCATTCTCTCATCTCTCATTTATGGATGTGAGACCTGGACACCCTACAGGTGTCACATCAAAAAGTTGGAAGCTTTCCATATGCGCAGTCTCAGATCTATACTCCACATACGCTGGCAAGACCGGGTGTCAAACTTTGAGGTTCTGGAGAGAGCACAATCAACTAGCATCGAGGTGATGATCATGCGAGCCCAGTTCCGGTGAGCTGGACATGTCATCCGCATGGATGAGTCAAGGATCCCTCGTCAGCTTCTTCACGGTGAACTCTGTGAAGGCCAAAGACACCAGGAGCAGCCCCGCAAGTGCTACAAAGATTGCATCAAGGCTAACCTCCAGTACTGTGGCATCCGACCAAAGGACCTCGAGAATACAGCAGCTAATAAAATCCAGTGGCGAACTCTCATGAGGACTGCCTGCCAGACCTTCGAAGAAAGCCGATGTCAACGCCTGCGGGACACTAGAGATAGACGACATCAGGTGGCAGTACTGTCAGCATCAGACACATCGAACTTCCCTTGTCCGACGTGCAAGAGACTATGTGCATCCAGAATTGGCCTATACAGCCACTTGAAGACACATGCCATTGATCATTAGCACATCAACGTCTTTGTTGGATACGACAGACTACCAATAGACTTGGCCTGGGCATGCATGATGCTGACACCGAGTGCCCAACATAGCATAGTATTATATCTCCCTCAGTCTTAACATCCCTCATCTTGTTGAGTATAGGTCCATTAAAAAATCATAAAGACATCTAGAAACACACCTCCACCCTGTATAATATGATCAATTCCACAATGACAGTTAATGCAGATATTAGAAAGGACGTGGACAAGAGTCAGAGGTCACCAGATAAAAAAGAAATTCAGTGAAGCATGGAAACAAAAACCTTCATCACATATAGGAAATGTGAGAAGGTCAACACAAAATCATATACTTAAAATATTGTACAAACTTCAAAACATTTAATAGAGCTAATAGACAATTAAAAAAAATAGGAACAGGAGTAGCCTGCTCCGCCATTTAATACGATCATGGACTCAGCTCCACTACCCAGCCCGCTCCCCATAACCCCTTATCGTTTAAGAACTGTCTATTTCTGTATTAAATTGATTCAGTGTCCCAGCTTCCACAGCTCTCTGAAGCAGCGAATTCCACAGATTTACAACACAGAAACATAGAAAATAGGTGCAGGAATAGGCCATTTGGCTCTTCGAGCCTGCACTACCATTCAATAAGATCATGGCTGATCATTCCCTCAGTACCCCTTTCCTGCTTTCTCTCCATACCCCTTGATCCCCTTAGCCGTAAGGGCCATATCTAACTCCCTCTTCAATATATCCAATGAACTGGCATCAACAACTCTCTGCGGCAGGGAATTCCACAGGTTAACAACTCTCTGAGTGAAGAAGTTTCCCTCATCTCAGTCCTAAATGGGCTACCCATTATCCTAAGAATGTGTCCCCTGATTCTGGACTTCCCCAACATCGGGAACAATCTACCCGCATCTAACCCTGTCCCATCCAGTCAAAATCTTGTATGTTTCTATGAGATCCCCTCTTATCCTTCTAAACTCCAGTGTATAAAGGCCCAGTTGATCCAGTCTCTCCTCATATGTCAGTCCAGCCATCCTGGGAATCAGTCTGGCGAACCTTCGCTGCACTCCCTCAATAGCAAGAACGTCCTTCCTCAGATTAGGAGACCAAAACTGAACACAATATTCCAGGTGAGGCCTCACCAAGGCCCTGTACAACTGCAGTAAGACTTCCCTGCTCCTATATGCAAATCCCCTAGCTATGAAGGCCAAAATGCCATTTGCCTTCTTCACCGCCTGCTGTACCTGTATGCCAACTTTCAATGACTGATGAACCATGACACCCAGGTCTCGTTGCACCTCCCCTTTTCCTAATCTGCCACCATTCAGATAATATTCTGTCTTTGTGGTTTTGTCCCCAAAGTGGATAATCTCACATTTATCCACATTATATTGCATCTGCCATGCATTTGCCCACTCACTTAACCTGTCCAAGTCACCCTGCAGCCTCTTAGCGTCCCCCTCACAGCTCACATCGCCACCCAGTTTAGTGTCATCTGCAAACTTGGAGATATTACACTCAATTCCTTCATCCAAATCATTGATGTATATTGTAAAGAGCTGGGGTCCCAGCACTGAGCCCTGCGGCACTCCACTAGTCACTGCCTGCCATTCTGAAAAGGACCTGTTTATCCCGACTCTCTGCTTCCTGTCTGCCAACCAGTTCTCTATCCACGTCAGTATATTACCCCCAATACCATGTGCTTCGATTTTGCACACCAATCTCTTGTGTGGGACCTTGTCAAAAGTCTTTTGAAAGTCCAAATACACCACATTCACTGGTTCTCCCATGTCCACTCTACTAGTTACATCCTCAAAAAATTCCAGAAGATTTGTTAAGCATGATTTCCCCTTCATAAATCCATGCTGACTTGGACCTGTCACTGCTTTCCAAATGCGCTGCTATTTCATCCTTAATAATTGATTCCAAATTTTCCCCACCACTGATGTCAAGCTAACCGGTCTATAATTACCCGCTTTCTCTCTCCCTCCCTTTTTAAAAAGTGGTGTTACATTAGCTATCCTCTAGTCCATAGGAACTGATCCAGAGTCGATAGACTGTTGGAAAATGATCACCAATGCATCCACTATTTCTAGGTCACTCCCTTAAGTACTCTGGGATGCAGATTATCAGGCCCTGGGGATTTATCTGCCTTCAATCCCATCAATTTCCTTTAACATAATTTCCTGCCTAATAAGGATATCCTTCAGTTCCTCCTTCTCACTGGACCCTTGGTTCCCTAGTACTTCCGGAAGTTTATTTGTGTCTTCCTTCGTGAAGACAGAACCAAAGTATTTGTTCAATTGGTCTGCCATTTCTTTGTTCCCCATTATAAATTCACCTGAATCCGAGAGCAAGGAACCTACGTTTGTCTTCACTAATCTTTTTCTCTTCACATATCTATCGAAGCTTTTGCAGTCAGTTTTTATGTTCCTGGGAAGCTTCTTCTTGTACTCGATTTCCCCCCTCTTAATTAAACCCTTTGTCCTTCTCTGCTGAATTCTAAATTTATCCCAGTCCTCAGGTTTGCTGCTTTTTCTGGCCAATTTATATGCCTCTTCCTTGGATTTAACACTATCCTTAATTTTCCTTGTTAGCCACGGTTGAGCCACCTTCCCCGTTTTATTTTTACTCCAGACAGGGATGTACAATTGCTGAAGTTCATCCATGTGATCTTTAAATGTTTGCCATTGCCTATCCACCGTCAACCCTTTAAGAATCATTTGCCAGTCTATTCTAGCCAATTCGCACCTCAAACCATCAAAGTTACCTTTCCTTAAGTTCAGTAACCTAGTTTCTGAGTTAACTGTGTCACTCTCCATCCTAATAAAGAATTCTACCATGTTATGGTCACTCTTCCCCAAGGGGTCCCGCACAACAAGATTGCTAATTAGTCCTTTCTCATTACACATCACCCAGTCTAGGATGGCCAGCTCTCTGGTTGGTTCCTTGACATATTGGTCGAGAAAACCATCCCTAATACACTCCAGGAAATCCTCCACTGCATAGCTACCAGTTTGGTTAGCCCAATCAATATGTAGATTAAAGTCACCCATGATAACTGCTGTACCTTTATTGCATGCATCCCTAATTTCTTGTTTGATGCTGTCCCCAACCTTACTACTACTGTTTGGTGGTCTGTACACAACTTCCACCAGCGTTTTCTGCCCCTTGGTATTCCGTAGCTCCACCCATACTGATTCCATATCATCCAAGCTAATGTCCTTTCTTACTATTGCATTAATTTCCTCTTTAACCAGCAATGCCACCCTGCCGCCTTTTCCTTTCTGTCTATCCTTCCTGAATGTTGAATACCCCTGAATGTTGAGTTCCCAGCCTTGGTCACCCTGGAGCCATGTCTCCATGATGCCAATTACATCATACCCATTAACTGCTATCTGCGCAGTTAATTTGTCCACCTTATTCCGAATACTCCTCGCATTGAAGCACAGAGCCTTCAGGCTTGTCTTTCTAACACACTTTGCCCCTTTCGAATTTTGGTGTAATGTGGCCCTTTTTGCTTTTTGCCTTAGGTTTCTCTGCCCTCCACTTTTACTTTTCTTCTTTCTATCTTTTGCTTCTACCCATTCTACTTTCCTCTGTCTCCCTGCATAGGTTCCATCCCGCTGCCATATTAGTTTAACTCCTCCCCAACAGCACTAGCAAACACTCTCCCTGGGATATTGGTTCCGGTCCTGCCCAGGTGCAGACCGTCTGGTTTGTGCTGGTCCCACCTTCCCCAGAACCGGTTCCAATGTCCCAGGAATTTGAATCCCTCACTTCTGCACCACTCCTCAAGCCACGTATTCATCTGAGCTATCCTGCGATTCCTACTCTGACTAGCACGTGGCACTGGTAGCAATCCTGAGATTACTACTTTTGAGGTCCTACTTTTTAATTTAGCTCCTAGCTCCCTAAATTCATCTTGTAGGACCTCATCACATTTTTTACCTATATTGTTGGTACCTATATGCACCACGACAACTGGCTGTTCACCTTCCCTTTTCAGAATGCCCTGCACCCGCTCCGAGACATCCTTGACCCTTGCACCAAGGAGGCAACATACCATCCTGGAATCTCGGTTGCGGCCGCAGAAACGTCTATCTATTTCCCTTACAATTGAAACCCCTATCACTATAGCTCTCCCACTCTTTTTCCTGCCCTCCTGTGCAGCAGAGCCAGCCACGGTGCCATGAACTTGGCTGCTGCTGCCCTCCCCTGATGAGTGAACCCCTCAACAGTACCCAAAGCGGTGTATATGTTTTGCAGGGGGATGACCGCAGGGGACCCCTGCACTACCTTCCTTGCACTGCTCTTCCTGTTGGTCACCCATTCCCGATCTGGCTGTGTACCCTTTACCTGTGGTAAGACCAACTCATTAAACATGCTATTCACTCCATTCTCAGCATCGTGCATGCTCCAGTGTGAATCCACCCGCAGCTCCAGTGCCGCAATGCGGTCTGTCAGGAGCTGCAGCCGGACATACTTCCCGCACATGTAGTCGTCAGGGACACTGGAATCATCCCTGACTTCCCACATAGTACAGGAGGAGCATAACATGTGTCTGAGCTCTCCTGCCATGACTTAACCCCTAGATAAACTTAATTTGTCAACAACAATGCTAAAGCTTACTTACTGATCAAGAAAAGATAAAGAAAAACTACTCACCAATCACCAGCCAATCACTTACCCCCTTGGCTGTGATGTCACCTTTCGATTTCTTTCTACTCCTTTTTTGCCTTCTCTCCCTGCTGCAGCTGCACCGGCTGGCCTCAGCGACTACGAACTCCTGCATCTCGAAGTCCCTGACTTCTCCTCGATGGGCCTTTTATAGGCCTCAGCAACCACGACCCTCTGCAGTTCGAACTCCCCGACTCCTCCTCGACGGGCCTTTTATAGGCCTCAGCGATCACGAACTCCTGCAGCTCGAACTCCCCGACTCCTCCTCGATGGGCCTTTTATAGGCCTCAGCGACCACGAACTCCTGCAGCTCGAATTCCCCGACTCCTCCTCCATGGGCCTTTTATAGGCCTCAGCGACTACGAACTCCTGCAGCTCGAACTCCCTCTGATAGAAGAAATTTCTCCTTATCTCTGTTTTAAATGGGCGGCCCCTTATTCTAAGATTATGCCCTCCAGTTCTAGTCTCCCCCATCAGTGGAAACATCCTCTTTGCATCCATCTTGTCAAACCCCCTAATAATCTTATACGTTTCGATAAGATCACCTCTCATTCTTCTGAATTCCAATGAGTAGAGGCGCAACCTACTCAACTTTTCCTCATAAGTCAACCCCCTCATCCCCGGAATCAATCTAGTGAACCTTCTCTGAACTGCCTCCAAAGCAAGTATATCCTTTCGTAAATATGGAAACCAAAACTGCACGCAGTATTCCAGGTGTGGCCTCACCAATACCTTATATAGGTGTAGCAAGACTTCCCTGCTTTTATACTCCTTCCCCTTTGCAATAAAGGCCAAGATACCATTAGCCTTCCTGATCACTTGCTGTACCTGCATACTATTCTTTGTGTTTCATGCACAAGTACCCCCAGGTTCCGCTGTACTGCGGCACTTTGCAATCTTTCTCCATTTAAATAATAACTTGCTCTTTGATTTTTTTCTGCCAAAGTGCATGACCTCACACTTTCCAACATTATACTCCATCTGCCAAATTTTTGCCCACTCATTTAGCCTGTCTATGTCCTTTTGCAGATCTTTTGTGTCCTCCTCACACATTGCTTTTCCTCCCATCTTTGTATCATCAGTAAACTTGGCTACGTTACACTCAGTCCCTTCTTCCATGTCGTTAATATAGATTGTAAATAGTTGGGGTCCCAGCACTGATCCCTGCAGCACCCCACTAGTTACTGATTGCCAAGCAGAGAATGAACCATTTATCCCGACTCTCTGTTCTCTGTTAGTTAGCCAATCTTTTATCCATGCTAATATATTACCCCCAACCCCGTGAACTTTTATCTTGTGCAGTAACCTTCTCTGAGGCACCTTGTCAAATGCCTCTGGAAGTCCAAATACACCACGTCCACTGGTTCCCCTTTATCCACCCTGTTTGTTACATCCTCAAAGAACTCCAGCAAATTTGTCAAACATGACTACCCCTTTATAAATCCATGCTGACTCTGCCTGACCGAATTTTGCTTTTTCAAATGTCCTACTACTGCTTCTTTAATAATGGACTCCAACATTTTCCCAACCACAGATGTTAGGCTAACTGGTCTATAGTTTCCTGTTTTTTGTTTGCCTCCTTTTTTAAATAGGGACGTTACATTTGCAGTTTTCCAATCAGCTGGGACCTCCCCAGAATCCAGAGAATTTTGGTAAATTACAACCAATGCATCCACAATCCCTGCCACTACTCCTCTTAAGGCCAGAGGATGCAAACCATCAGGTCCAGGGGATTTATCTGCCTTTACTCCCATTATCTTACTGAGTACCACCTCCTTAGTGATTGCGATTGTTTTAAGTTCCTCCCCCCCTATAGGCCCTTGACTATTCACTGTCGGAATATTGTTTGTGTCCTCTACCGTAAAGACGGATACAAAATATTTGTTCAGAGTTTCTGCCATCTCCAGATTCCCCATTACTAATTCCCCAGTCTCGTCCTCTAAAGGACTAATATTTACTTTAGCCACTCTTTTACTTTTTATGTACCTATAGAAACTCTTGCTATCTGTTTTTATATTTTGTGCTAGTTTACTTTCATAGTCTATCTTTCCATTCTTAATCATTTTTTTAGTTGTTCTTTGCTGGCTTTTAAAAGCTTCCCAGTCTTCTGTCCTCCCACTAATTTTGGCCACTTTGTATGCCCTTGTTTTTAATACCGTCCTTTATTTATTTAGTTAGCCACAGTTGGCTATCTTTTCTCTTACACCCTTTCCTCCTCACTGGAATATATCTTTCTTGAGAGTTGTGAAATATCTCCTTAAATGTACACCACTGTTCATCAACCATCCGACACTTTAATCTATTTTCCCAGTCCACTTTATCCAACTCCGCCCTCATACCTTCATAGTCTCCTTTATTTAAGCTTAGTATGTTGGTTAGAGATCCAACTTTCTCACCTTCCATCTGAATTTGAAATTCAATCATGCTATGATCACTTATTCCGAGGGGATCCTTTACGAGGAGATTGTTTATCAATCCTGTCTCATTACACAGGACCAGATCTAAGATAGCCTGCCCCCTGGTTGGTTCTGTTACATACTGCTCAAGGAACCCATCTCTTTGAACTCCTCCTCAAGACTACCCTGACCAATTTGATTTGTCCAATCAATATGGAGGTTAAAATCACCCATGATTATTGCTGTTCCCTTTTTACAAGCCCCCACTCTTTCTTGGTTTATGCTCCGACCAACAGAGTTGCTACTGTTAGGGAGCCTATAGACTACGTTCACCAGTGACTTTTTCCCCTTATTGTTCCTTATCTCCACCCAAACTGTTTCAACACCCTTATCATTTGAGCTAATATCGTTTCTTACTATTGCAGTGATTCCATCCTTTATCAATAGAGCTACCCCACCTCCTTTTCCTGCTGGGGAGGCACTGACAAATGGGGCACATTTCTACATACTTTCTCATCCTGTTGTGAAATTAAAGAATGGTCCAGAATGCCACCAAGCCTATGACTACCCTTTGGACCCAATGCCTTGCTTGTATTCTTGCACCCGGGGAAGTGATGATCCTTTGTATGGAGTAGATTAGCACATGCCTTGCTGCTCGCTTCAAGAAAGTGCAACCCCTACTGCAGCAAAGCACGACTCTTCCCACTCCAAACGTGTTGTTAAAGCACATTTGGGGTATATGGCAATTGACGCAAATGATGTTTAGCATCCAAATCTTAATTTTACCAGCTCAGTTAATAATTAAACTGCTCTCATACAAACAATAAAATATTTTAAAAGCCGGCTATCATTTCACTAAAGGCTTACTGGGTGGTTTACATGATTCCTCGGTAGTTACAGCTGCAGTATTGTTGAGGAAACATTGCATTTTCTCAGAACCAGTTGAGGGTAATATGCTGGCGGGGTTCATCCCATCTGGAAGAGACACCTGTAAAAGAAACACAAAAGACTATGTAATATACCAGTATAAATATTGCATACAAACAACTACTCTATTTCATGGCCTAGAAATCCTGGTCGGCTGCTTCCCGCGGGCGATTGGGTAAAAAACGTTTTAAAAATGCACACTTACCTTATCCTGCTGCACCCACACGAGTTCCCGGTCCTGAGGCCTCCTCTGACTGCGCATCGCAGCGCATGCACGTCAGGACGTGCGCAGGGCTGGAGCTGCAGTCACATGGCTCTGGGCAGCCAATCAGGTAAAGTATGTTCTCATTCAGAAAAATGGGAACTCCGTGAGTTGGAGTTCCCATTATTATGAATGAGAAACAGCCCCCAAAACACAAAAACCAATGACAAAAAATAGAAAACATGCACCACATATTTTAATTAGTTATTTATGTATTATAAAAAATATGTATTTTTTCCGAATTTTAAAAACGTTTTTTTAATTATGGTTTAAAATAAACTTACCATAGTGGGGAGGGTTTTTAACAATAAAATGTGTTTTTATAATTTTATTTTAAAATGTTTTTGTGTACTTTGAAACTCTTACGCCTGTAAAAGTAGGTTATGCGCCTGCTTTTATCAGGCGCAAGAGTTTTGAGGAATTTGTTGGGCAAGATATGGGTAAATCCTGCAATCTTGCCCTTGCAAATGTCCTCACGCCCGAGATACGGAAGATCTGTCAAGCTCCAGCTTGACAGATCGGAAAAGCCGACTTCCAACGCATGTGCATTGTGCGCTGAAAATTGGCTTTTGCGATGCCTTCCCGGGTCCGTAGATACTCAGTACGGACCCGGGAGGCAGCAATTTCTGTCCCATTATAGCAAAATGTACTTTGTTTAGATGATACATTTTGCTGGAAATCACTCCATGCATTTCATTTATCGAAAGCAAAGTCATGACGAGAAGGAACCTTGCCAATGGGATTGATGGAATATATGGAGGCATTTCTATTTGTCCTATCATTAAGTAAGCCTGTAACCAAAACATTTTTTGTGGGCTGCATTTCATCTAATAGATTCAATCAAAAATATTAACATTAATAGTCAGAACAAATAGTGCCAATTTTGGTCTCTTTATTGTCCAGTTTGTGCCTCAAGGTAGGTGGTAGCCAGGTCAGGAAATGGAGTGGAATTTCATGCCTATTTTGGCAATCATCATATTTTCCAGCAGATAGGTAAGAGGTCAGGGTTTGGGTAGATAGATGGTTATGGTCTGAGATAGCTCTCTTTATTGGTTCTAGAGGGATTGTCAATACTGATTCTCAGCTGATGTGCTCAAAGGAAGAGGCATATCTGTGGAGTGATGCCAGGCAATTCAGCCTGACCGAGAGGTGTTACATGTACTTCTGCTCACACTCGGCATCCCGCGTCCGTATAGAGAACTAACATGCTTTTCTTTGGTGGATGTTGTGCTGGTTGTGGCTCCTCTTTCTGAAGGAGATTTTGTCAGAAGACCCCAGTGGCAGTACTTTGAAATGTGGATGTCTGACTTACAGTTATGCAGTAATGTTCTTCAAAAGCATGCCAATCACAGCATGCCATGTTTCAGCTGTTACTACATTAAAGATCAAGCGTCAAAGTTGCCTGTTTGGATGTACTTGCCAAGTTGCCACCAACCATTTCTGTGAATCCTGGAAAACCTACTTTGGAATGTCCATGGAACCTGTCTTGTCAGGGTCTAGGTTAGTAGAAACACAGACGCTGAACTGTATCATCTGCTGTGACTACCATGTCACATACAGTTTGCACATGCACAGATACATTAGCAATCAGCTGTAGCCTGAAACTTGGCTGCACTTCCTTACGGGCATGCTCCAGACTGAAAAACAACTATTCACCACTACTTGTTGCTTTCTGTCTCTTATCCATGCTGCCACTTTAATCCATGCGCTTCAATTTTGCTAACAGGACTATTAAAGTGTCACTTTATCAAACATCTTTTGGAAGTCCACATACACATCAACTGCACTACCTGTATCAACCCCCTCCATTACTTTATCCGAAGAACTCAATTAAGTTTGTCAGGCACAATTTGCCGTCAACAAATCCGTGTTGGCTGTCATTAGTTAACCCATGTTTTTCCAAGTGAAAAGAAATTAACAACATTAATTACTTTCGTGGGATTCTATTCCACAGATCAATTACTCTGCAGGGGAAAAAAATTATTTTATGTTCTGATGAAAGGTCATTGACCTGAAACATTAACTCTGTTTCTCTCTCCACAGATGCTGCCTGACCTGCTGAGTGTTTCCTGCAATTTCTGTTTTTATTTCAGATTTCCAGCATCCACAGTTTTTCACATTTTTTCTAATCTCTAGTCTTGCTTTAGGCTCATTAATTTGGTACTCCCACTCTCTAGATTAGCATTTTCTGTCCAAGTTTCAATAAGTACCAAGTTTAAATCTACAATATCTATGCCACTTGGCATTTTAAGGAGTTGAATCATGCATTCTCTCAACCTTTTCTTCAGTATAAACAAGTTTAGTTCTGCTATTTTTCTCTTCATAACTAGGACCCCTAAGCTGCAGTTATTCTTATCATTCTTCTCCGAATTTGATTTAATCAATGGGAATGTAAAACAGGCAATCATAATGCATCTGTAATAATGATCCTGTAACAGCCAATGAACTAGTTTGATAATCCTTCCAGGGAATGTGCCAAATTTATGTTAAATGGTTGCATTTAAAAAAAGAGAAAATCCCAACATTGTTCAGAAGCACTGCATTTCCAGGCATACATCCACTGTCAGATGTATGCTTACAGATGTATGCTTACCCTCTCAATGCTCAAACATCCTAATCCCACAAGCTACTCACTGCACAAAGTGTTTATTTTTTTAGTTTTAATTGTGATTTTAGCACAACATTAAGAATGTGAAGGCATCTTTATTGGAAAGCTACATCATATGTCAGAAAGGGTTAAAAGCATTATTCGAAATTATTTGAGACAAACTATATTATGAGAAATGGCACATCCACTTTCCCATTCTACAAGTTCTTTCTTATGAGTTATTATTAAATACATTTGGCGTACATACACTGTTCATTGTGATGAGTAAAGATTTTATTAAAACCTATTTGAAAAATTGACATCGTCATTCTCTATTGTATAAATATTAAATGTTAAATATTTGAAATTATACTAAATCAAATTAGTATATGAAATGATGTTGGATGTCCTGAGAACTGGCAAAAAAAAATCACTACTTATAATACTATGCCTATATGTATCTTTTCGAAGGTTTACATCTATTAGTATTAGAAATGCTTATCCAGCTTTATAGATGATACAGAAATTACACTAAATACCTAGATCAAATAATAAGCAGAACCCGAACATCAATGCTGTAAAATGTTATGGTGGGGAAAAACTAAGTCCACACTTGTTTCCTATAGTTTCACTATGAACCAGAATTTGTGATCCTGCCAAGACTCCAGGATCTGTGAACACTACTCTGTGAACAGCTACAATTTATAGGCTCTTAAAACCCAAACATGGGGCTGAATTTTTCTCCGAGCCCCCAGTTCCAATTCCCTCTTCCACTCCTTTTTTGCTCTCCCCTTGTAAATAATGCCAGGGGAGTTGGGAGTGGGCTGGCCTGCTGGACAATTTTGCGGCTATCTTCCCCTCTAATCGCCACTCCCCAAGATCGCCTGGTGAAAGGTGGTGGTAGATCACGGTAGTGATAGTGAGGCTAAAATTATGCAAATGGAGGGAGACTTAGTAGTGGCCAGCTCTCCCTCTAATTCAGCCCCAAGCACTTACCTTTTTAGGCCTCAGCCTCAGCTGAACTGTCACTTTTGGGGTAGGGTAGTGTGCATGGTCCGAAATCTGAAAGTAAAACTGACTCGTGTGTGGTGACATTGCAACGAATTTTAAGCACATAGAAAGAAAGAATTGCATTCAAGGAAGTGTCTTATCTAATCTCCCAGAATGTCTCAAAGTGCTTCACATACAATTAATTACTTTGAGTACAGTGATTGTTATGCTGGCAAATATGGCAGGGATTCTGCACATAGCAAGGTCCCACAAATAGCAATAAGATAAATGGCCAGTTGATCTGTTTTGGTGGGGTGGATTGCAGCCAGAACACACCTCCCTGCCTTTCTTGAGTAGTGCCATGAGATCTATATAAAGTCAATTTAAACCGCTTGAACAAGCATTTGAGGCTTTGCTGTAACATCTCGGCCAAAAGACAGATCCTCAAATAATAGAACACTTCCTCTGCACTGGATTGTCAGATTAGTCCACGTGTACAAATTCTGGAGGGAGACACAGAGGCAAGATTTGTACTGATTAAATTAAATTGATATGAAAATACCTACAAACAAAGAGAACAGTATGAACACAACTGTGTGCTGTATATTCTATGTATGTAATTCTATGTAACTGGTTAACATCAATATGAAACTGACTGCAAAAGTTTCTATAGCTATGTGAAGCGAAAAAGATTAGTGAACACAAACGTAGGTCCCTTGCAGTCAGATTCAGGTGAATTTATAATGGGGAACAAAGAAATGGCAGACCAATTGAACAAATACTTTGGTTCTGTCTTCATGAAGGAAGACACATATAACCTTCCGGAAATACTAGGGGACCGAGGGTCAAGCGAGAAGGGGAAACTGAAGGAAATCCTTATTAGTCAGGAAATTGTGTTAGGGAAATTGATGGGATTAAAGGCTGATAAATCCCCAGGGCCTGATAGTCTGCATCCCAGAGTACTTAAGGAAGTGGCTCTAGAAATAGTGGATGCATTGGTGATCATTTTCCAACAATCTATCAACTCTGGATCAGTTCCTATGGACTGGAAGGTAGCTGATGTAAGACCACTTTTTAAAAAAAGGAGGGAGAGAGAAAATGGGGAATTATAGATCGGTGAGCCTGACATCAGTAGTGGGGAAAATGTTGGAATCAATTATTAGATGAAATAGCAGCGCGTTTGGAAAGCAGTGACAGGATCGGTCCAAGTCAGCATGGATTTATGAAAGGGAAATCATGATTGACAAATCTTCTGGAATTTTTTGAGGATGTAACTAGTAGAGTGGACAAGGGAGAACCAGTGGATGTGGTGTATTTGGACTTTCAAAAGGCTTTTGACAAGGTCTCACACAAGAGATTAATGTGCAAAATTAAAGCACATGGTATTGGGGGCAATGTATTGACGCGGATAGAGAATTGGTTGGCAGACAGGAAGCAGAGAAACATAGAAAACATAGAAAATAGGTGCAGGAGTTGGTCATTCGGCCCTTCTAGCCTGCACCACCATTCAATGAGTTCATGGCTGAACATGCAACTTCAGTACCCCATTCCTGCTTTCTCACCATACCCCTTGATCCCCCGAGTAGTAAGGACTTCATCTAACTCCTTTTTGAATATATTTAGTGAATTGGCCTCAACAACTTTCTGTGGTAGAGAATTCCACAGGTTCACCACTCTCTGGGTGAAGAAATTCCTCCTCATCTCGGTCCTAAATGGCTTACCCCTTATCCTTAGACTGTGTCCCCTGGTTCTGGACTTCCCCAACATTGGGAACATTCTTCCTGCATCTAACCTGTTTAACCCCGTCAGAATTTTAAACGTTTCTATAAGGTCCCCTCTCATTCTTCTGAACTCCAGTGAATACAAGCCCAGTTGATCCAATCTTTCTTGATAGGTCAGTCCCGCCATCCCGGGAATCAGTCTGGTGAACCTTCGCTGCACTCCCTCAATAGCAAGAATGTCCTTCCTCAGGTTAGGAGACCAAAACTGTACACAATACTCCAGGTGTGGCCTCACCAAGGCCCTGTACAACTGTAGCAACACCTCCCTGCCCCTGTATTCAAATCCCCTCGCTATGAAGGCCAACATGCCATTTGCTTTCTTAACCGTCTGCTGTACCTGCATGCCAACCTTCAATGACTGATGTACCATGACACCCAGGTCTCGCTGCACCTCCCCTTTTCCTAATCTGTCACCATTCAGCTAATAGTCTATCTCTCTGTTTTTACCACCAAAGTGGATAACCTCACATTTATCCACATTATACTTCATCTGCCATGCATTTGCCCACTCACCTAACCTATCCCAGTCGCTCTGCAGCCTCATAGCATCCTCCACGCAGCTCACACTTCCACTCAACTTAGTGTCATCCGCAAATTTGGAGATACTACATTTAATCCCCTCGTCTAAATCATTAATGTACAGTGTAAACAGCTGGGGCCCCAGCACAGAACCTTGCGGTACCCCACTAGTCATTGCCTGCCATTCTGAAAAGTCCCCATTTACTCCTACTCTTTGCTTCCTGTTTGACAACCAGTTCTCAATCCATGTCAGCACACTACCCCCAATACCATGTGCTTTAACTTTGCACATTAATCTCTTGTGTGGGACCTTGTCGAAAGCCTTCTGAAAGTCCAAATATACCACATCAACTGGTTCTCCCTTGTCCACTTTACTGGAAACATCCTCAAAAAATTCCAGAAGATTTGTCAAGCATGATTTCCCTTTCACAAATCCATGCTGACTTGGACCTATCATGTCACCTCTTTCCAAATGCACTGCTATGACATCCTTAATAATTGATTCCATCATTTTACCCACTACCGATGTCAGGCTGACCGGTCTATAATTCCCTGTTATCTCTCTCCCTCCTTTTTTAAAAAGTGGGGTTACATTGGCTACCCTCCACTCCATAGGAACTGATCCAGAGTCAATGGAATGTTGGAAAATGACTGTCAATGCATCCACTATTTCCAAGGCCACCTCCTTAAGTACTCTGGGATGCAGTCCATCAGGCCCTGGGGATTTATCGGCCTTCAATCCCATCAATTTCCCTAACACAATTTCCCGACTAATAAGGATTTCCCTCAGTTCCTTCTCCTTACTAGACCCTCCGACCCCTTTTATATCCGGAAGGTTGTTTGTGTCCTCCTTAGTGAATACCGAACCAAAGTACTTGTTCAATTGGTCCACCATTTCTTTGTTCCCCGTTATGACTTCCCCTGATTCTGACTGCAGGGGACCTACGTTTGTCTTTACTAACCTTTTTCTCTTTACATATCTATAGAAACTTTTGCAATCCGTCTTAATGTTCCCTGCAAGCTTCTTCTCGTACTCCATTTTCCCTGCCCTAATCAAATCCTTTGTCCTCCTCTGCAGAGTTCTAAATTCCTCCCAGTCCCCGGGTTTGCTGCTATTTCTGGCCAATTTGTATGCCACTTCCTTGGCTTTAATACTATCCCTGATTTCCCTTGATAGCCACGGTTGAGATATGTAGGGATAAAAGGATCATTCTCAGAATGGCAGGCAGTGACTAGTGGGGTGCCGTAGGGCTCAGTGCTGGGACCCCAGCTATTTACAATATACATCAATGATTTAGATGAAGGAATTGAGAGTAATAACTCCAAGTTTGCAGATGACACTAAGCTGGGTGGCGGTGTGAGCTGTGAGGAGGATGCTAAGAGGCTGCAGGGTGACTTGGACAGGTTAGGTGAGTGGGCAAATGCAAGGCAGATGCAGTATAATGTGGATAAATGTGAGGTTATCCACTTTGGTGGCAAAAACACGAAGGCAGAATATTATCTGAATGGCAACAGATTAGGAAAAGGGGAGGTGCAGCGTTGAAAGTTGGCATGCAGGTTCAGCAGGCGGTGAAGAAGACAAATGGCATGTTGGCCTTCATAGCTAGGGGATTTGCGTATAGGAGCAGGGAGGTCATACTGCAGTTGTACAGGGCCTTGGTGCGGCCGCATCTGGAATATTGTGTTCGGTTTTGGTCTCCTAATCTGAGGAAGGACGTTCTTGCTATTGAGGGAGTGCAGCCAAGGTTTACCAGATTCCCGGGATGGCAGCACTGACATATGAGGAGAGACTGGATCAACTGGGCCTGTATTCACCGGAGTTTAGAAGAATGAGAGGGGATCTCATAGAAACATATAACATTCTGACGAGACTGGTCACGTTAGATGCAGGAAGAATGTTCCCGATGTTGGGGAAATCCAGAACCAGGGATCACAGTCTAAGGATAAGGGTAAGCCATTTAGGACTGAGATGAGGAGAAACTTCTTCACTCAGAGAGTTGTTAACCTGTGGAATTCTCTACCGCAGAGTGTTGTTGATGCCAGTTCGTTAGATATATTCAAGAAGGAGTTAGATATGGCTCATATGGCTAAAGGGATCAAACGGTATGGAGTGAAAGCAGGAAAGGGGTACTGAGGTGAATGATTAGCCATGATCTTATTAATGGTGGTGCAGGTTTGAAGGCCCGAATGGCCTTTTCCTACACCTATTTTCTATGTTTCTAAGTTACTAATATTCATGGTGCTGGTTCGCTGAACCTATGGCCGGAATTTTCTTTACCTTGGTGGTGGCCATTTTGGGTCCCGACCCCGTTGCTGGCTCCATCCCACTGTTGAAAATTAACTTGCGTTAATGGGGCATATGAAACCCGCCCAGCGCGACCTGGCCCAATGAGACGGAGCGGGTCTGGTGACGTCAATCATGATGCATTTTCAGCCAGGATCTTTAACGGGACCATGGCCATATTACATTTGATGTTTAATCTAATATAGTGCTGTCAGTGCGCTACAGCTCTGGAGTGCTGCAAACACTGACAATTACTGCACAGAGGTAGAGGGCTGCACCCAGGTTCTCTACTGACTCCCTCCATATTATGGAGGGAGTTAGAGCCGCAGGGAGTTCCTCTTCCTTTCCCATGGGCAGATTGCAGAGGAGGTCACAAGTAGATATGTGGTCAAGAGGACCTGGTGCAGTGCTGTAAATGTTTCAATGATCTCATTAGATCACAAAATGTTAATATAATGCCACACTCAACTGCATCCCGCTGTGCCTCTCATCACATAGCTGCCTTCTCTACCCTACTCCTGCACATCTTTACTTACAGCAACATACCTTGCACCTCCACTCATCTCTCTCTCTCTATCCACATTATCACATCCACCTCTCATGATCACCCTCGTGCAATCATACCAACTGACAACACACAAGAGTCGCCACTTGGGTGTTTTATTCAATGGTTATGTAAAGTTTCTGTTAATGTGAAGTAGGTATATTCAGAGCAATGATAAACCAGATAACTAGCAATTAGTAATTTCAACCAATTTACCATATATTCGTGTCTACATTTTCACTTGAATTACCAGAGGAGAATAGAGCCTAAAGAGCCAAATATTATATACAGTACTCTTAATTTAATGGATTACTCAGGATTAAGATAGCCTATTTCAATTTATAATAACATCTCCTGACTGGGTCTTAGCTTTCAATGAATGGCAAAAAATTAGATCCAAATAATTTCTCTTCGCTGCCCAGCTAATACAGACCCATTCATTGTGTACAGATTCTGTTGCTGTTTCAGTGTGCTTTATTTTACACTTATTGATATCAAAACTCATTTACTATTAGGCTAACTGCTGAGTTTGTCCAGATTTCTTTGACTGCTATAATACTCTTCCTACACTGGTCAACTTGCCACACAGTTTGATGTCATTAGTAAATGTCATAATATTACTAGATGTACCCTCCTCCACATCAGCAGTGTTATCAGCTGGGGACCAGAAGTACCTTCTATAGGAGTCCTAGAGTCACTGGCCTCAAGGTGGAGGCTTTACATCAACTTTAGCTTTCTATTGGTAGATTTTTATTCAGCCAGTCAATGTGCTATTAATACCATGAGACTAGGAACTTCCTCAGAGCTGCTCCTGGGTTTCCGCTTGAAAAGTTAAGGCAGCAGAGTGGGAACAGCTGTGAGGAAATTTCCAGGCTTAATCTTCTTTAATAGCCTTAGATGTGGAATTTTAATAAATGCTTTCTGAAAATCGAAGTAAATTATATGAACAGTTCTTACCAACTAATTTGGTTATTTCCTTAAAGGATCCAGTAGGTGCGAGCTTTTGTTTCTAAATCTATACTGACTACTCATTGTAACCTGAACATTGATAGGGTGAATTAAATGCTCTGTAGATGGTCATTTCCCTCACTAACAATGTTAGACCAACTAATGTATAGAAGACACCTCAAGTCGCTGGAGATATATCACCAACGATTTCTCCGCAAGATCCTGCAAATCCCCTGGGAGGACAGGCGCACCAACATCAGAGTCCTCGCCCAGGCTAACATCCCCAGTATTGAAGCACTGACCGCACTTGATCAGCTTCGCTGGGCAGGCCACATAATTCACATGCCAGACTCGAGGCTCCCTAAGCAATTGTTCTAGGCGGAGCTCCTTCACGGCAAATGAGTCAAAGGTGGGCAGCGGAAACACTACAAGGATACCCTCAAAGCCTCCCTGATAAAGTGCAGCATCACCACTATCACTGGGAGCCCCTGGCTGAAGACCGCCTGAGGTGGAGAAAGTGCATCCGGGAGAGCATTGAGCGTGAAGAGGTCGGGCGCAGGCAGCGGAAGGAGCGTGCGGCAAATCAGTCCCCCCCCACCACTACTTCTGCTGACGAATGTCTGGCCCACCTGTGACAGGGTCTGTGGCTCTCGCCACCAAAGGACTCACTTTAGGAGTGGAAGCAAGTCTTCCTCGATTCCAAGGGACTGCCTATGATTATGATGATTCTTCCCGAGTTCATATCTCATCTTTTTAAATATCACGTACAGTTCCTGTATGTATGGAACTTCTAAAAATACAAACTAAAGTTTGTCTATTTTCTTGAAAATTTTAGGATGTATCTTATCGGGTATAGATGCCCTATAGACATATCATATTTTTAGTGTTTTCTTTACAGTACTCCTTTAGTACTGCACTAGAGTATCAACCTGGATTATGTGCTCAGCTTTCTGGAGTGGGACTTGAACCCACAAACTTCTGACTCACAGGCAATAGTGCTGCTACTGAGGCAAGGCTGACACCTAAAGAATTTACATCACACATCTATTACTTCTTATTCCTCTCGTCACACTTCTATGTAAATTGTCCCTTTAAATACCTATCATCTTCAGAGTGCTGTATTCTTCTACACAGCTAAAGAATTTCATTGAATCCCTCTTACAGCTGTCTACAACTCACTTTTCTATTGACCTTATACCTCTTTTAATGCTCATTTTAGTTATCTTCAACTGCCTTTTAAATAACTACTAGTACGCACATCATTCTGTTACTGCTACAGATATTCTTTAAGTACTTCTGCTCATCCCTTAGGTGACTATTGACCTGTTTCTTCAACTACTGTTTCTTCGGTTTTGCTCTTTTGTTACCTTTCCCCCATAGATGCACTTTCTTTCCTCATTCATTAAAATAGTTTTAAAAGCTATGCAGTATGTAGAAATCAGAAAAAGTTATTTCCAATGCACAAGAATATAATTTAAAAAAATCAAAATAACAACCATGCACCCATTGCTATTTTATTTCTAAATGAGAAAAAGTGGACCAGTATGTCAACCCCTTGTAATGTATGATGCTGAAGTGGCAGAGCAGTTCATCTACAAATAAATTAATAATTATCTTACAACATAAATCACAACTGATTACATTTTGTTCTGAAAAGGGCAATACACTCTCTGGCAGGCTTGTATTTTAAAAAGGGATGGATTTTAATTTCCAGTTCTGAAGCCAAAAATCCCTTGCCTGAGTTACATTTTAAACTGCTTACAGTCATAAGTAGCTTCTCCACACAATCAGGTGCCACGCTGTGCAAGTGGGTCAGGTGGAGCTGTAGATGAATCTTGTTGCTGAGGACATCCTGACAGAGAGGGCAGCAGATGACTGGCTGCATGGAATGCTGGGACATGACATGCATCTGGATCCTGTTTGCATCCTTACTGTTATAATTACAGTAGGGGCACTGGTAGAGCTGAAACCAAATAGCATTTAATAAAATTTATATTAAAAGCTGGTGGTATAAAGCACGCAAGGTTTTTCTGTTCTGCTTTTTTTAAGATATGCATATAATTTAATTTTGCGGTGAGATATTACAAGTGCATTCATAAAAC
Source organism: Pristiophorus japonicus (assembly GCF_044704955.1). Classification (NCBI taxonomy): domain Eukaryota; kingdom Metazoa; phylum Chordata; class Chondrichthyes; family Pristiophoridae; genus Pristiophorus; species Pristiophorus japonicus. Next base: position 380,320,429 of record NC_091977.1, read on the forward strand.
ATGAAGTCAAATGCAATACAATGTTTATTCCTTCATGTCAACAAGGGCCAGTTCAATATTAACAAAGAGAAAGTGGCTAATCAAATTGTCCTTTCTTTTTACAGGCAGATTTCAAATCAAGAGCAAATCTTTTAAATTGTTTTACCCATTGTTTTTGTGAAAAATTAGACTCACATATAAGCTGCCATTTTCAGTACTCTCAAACGGGCCCCTGTTTACAGTGTGAGAATTTCTTGCAGCCATGTCAAAAATTAAGACAATTTCCATTTAAGTGATAATTGAAAACAGAAGACTTTACATCAAGATATACCAATGGTAAAGCTAGACAGTTTGAATATTTGAATATTTATCAATAAACATTTTATCAATAATTTGCTGGGAAGTATTTGACAAGTAATTAATTGGGAAAAATGCTTAACACAACAGATAAATAAACAGATAAGTTCTTCAGGCATTCGGACCGCTTCTGGGGGAGATGGGACCTGTACAAACCGGACGGATTGCACAACAGCGCCGGGACCAATATCCTCGCGGGAAGTTTTGCTAGTGCTGTTGGGGAGAATTTAAACTAGCTTCGCAGGGGGAAGGGAACCTGAGAACAAATTCAATAGAGAAAGAAGTAAAGCAGAAATTGGAGAGCAAGAATTTAGAAAGCGAATCTGTAAGGCAGAGGAAACAAGGGTTAGTAAGTAGTAAGCAAGGAGATCTTCCTGTGCTGAATGGTATATACTTCAATGCAAGGAGTATAGCGAATAAGGCGGATGAGCTAAGAGCACAGGTAGACACTTGGAAGTATGACATTATAGCCATTACAGAGACATGGCTGAAAGAGGGGCAGGTTTGGCAGATCAATATTCCTGGTTACAGGATTTTTAGACAAGACAGAGAGGGGGATAAAAAGTAAGGCAACGGGGGGGGGGGGGGGATGGGGGAGAGTCGCGGTATTGATTAAAGAAACTATTACAGCGGTGAGGAGGGATGATATGTTAGAGGGATCATCAAATGAGACCATATGGGTCGAATTGAAAAATAAAAAAGGGGCGACCACACTGCTTGGAAAGGGTATACACATTAAGCGGTAGGTCACTTAAAAGTGTAGATGAACAAAGGGACCTTGGAGTGCTTGTTCATCGATCCCTGAAAGTAGCAGGCCAGGTGGATAAGGTGGTTAAAAAGGCATACAGAATGCTTACCTTTATTGGCTGAGGCATAGAATACAAGAGCTTACATTGTATAATACTCTGGTTAGGCCACAGCTGGAGTACTGCGTGCAGTTCTGATCGCCGTATTATAGGAAGGACATGATTGCACGAGAGACGGTGCAGAAGAGATTTACTACAATTGCTGCCTGGAATGGAGAATCTTAGCTATGAGACAGATTGGATAGGCTGAGTTTGTTCTCATTGGAACAGAGGAGGTTGAGAGGAGACCTCATCGAGGTGTACAAAATTTTGAGGGGCCTGGATATAGTGAATAACAAGGGCCTATTTCCCTTGGTGGAGGGGTCAATTACAAGGGGGCATAGTTTTAAGGTGGTTGGTGGAAGGTGCAGAGGGGATTTGAGGGGAGGCTTCTTCACGCAAAGGGTTGTGGGGATCTGGAACTCACTGCCTGGAAGGGTGGACGATGGAGAAAACCTCACCACATTTAAAAGTTGGTTGGATGGGCACTTGAAGTGCCGTAACCTGCAAGGTTACGGACCTAGAGATAAAGGACCCAAGTTTCCACACGATAAAAAACGGGCGCCCCTTCTAGCTGGGTGCCCGTTTTTCGCGCCTAAAATGGCGCCTAAAAAAAAAATCGCGATTCTGGAGCGCCCTGCAGCTCCTTGTCTGCCTGGCGCGGCGCCCAGGGGGGCGGAGCCTACACTCGCGCCGATTTTGTAAGTGGGAGGGAGCGGGTACTATTTAAATTAGTTTTTTTCCTGCCGGCAACGCTGCGCGTGCGGGTTGGAGCGTTCGCGCATGCTCAGTGTGAAAAAAACATTGGCACTTGGCCATTTTTGTAGTTCTTTGTAGCTGTTTAATTTTAGAAATTTTTTAAAATAAAAGCACATCGCCATCAGCACATCAGCACTTGCAGCCTTCTCACTGTCTCCTTTCCCCCCCTCCTCCCCCCGCGGGAAGAACGGGCGCAGCCCCCCTCCCCCCAAGGGAAAGAACGGGCGCCTCCTCCCCCCCCGCCCCCGCAGGAAGAACGGGCGCCTCAGGCTGACTGCAGCATTCTCCGTGCCTGAAGCACTTTCACACAGGTAGGAAGATGGTTTATTTAATCTTTTCTTTGCTTATAAATGTTTATTCAGGTTGGATTTATTTGTATAATATTTGTAGAAGTATAAATAAGGATTTATTGTAGAATTTAATGACTTCCCTTCCCCCCCCGCCACCCCCCCACCTCGTTCTGGACGCCTAATTTGCAACCTGCGCCTGATTTTCTAATGTGTAGAACAGGTTTTTTCAGTTCTACAAAAATCTTCACTTGCTCCATTCTAACTTAGTTTGGAGTACGTTTTCACTGTGGAAACTTTGAAATCGGGCGTCAGTGGCCGGACACGCCCCCTTTTGAAGAAAAAATTCCGTTCCAAAGTAGAACTGTTCTACCTGACTAGAACTGCAGAAAAAAAATGTGGAGAATTGCGATTTCTAAGATAGTCCGTTCTCCACCAGTTGCTCCTAAAAATCAGGCGCAAATCATGTGGAAACTTGGGCCCCATAAGTGGGATTAGACTAGATAACCTCTTGTTGGCTGGCGCAGATACGATGGTAAGTACTGCAAGGAATTGAATATGGCCAAGGTGATCTCCTGGACTACTTTCGATTGCTTGGATGGGTCGGAGTGGAATTTTCCCAGATTTTTTTCCCCCAATTGGCCTGGTTTTATCTGGTTTTTGCCTCTCCCAGAAGATCACATGGCTCCGGTTGGGATGGTGTGTAGAATGTTTTGGTGCAAGAGGTGTCACAGTTATGTGGGGCGGACTGGTTGGGCTGGGTGCTCATTACCTTTCTGCCATTGTTCATTGATTTATATGTAAACTTTAGGGCTGCTGACCGATGGCCGTGTGGCTCTTCATTGGCCGGTGCGGACACGATGGGCCGAAATGGCTTCCTCCTCCGCTGTAAATTTCTATGTTTCTATGATAGAACATCCTTTAATCTCTTACCTGCTCCTGACTGGGTTTACTGCTACCAGCTGAGCGAGGTCTCTTGGAAGCAAGGTCATCATCTCCCCCCTGCGGCAGTGACCGCTTTCCGACTACAGAGCCTTCTTGAGGTTCTTTACATAGCACATTTGTTCCTGCCAAGAGAATATATCTTATCAGTATATGAATGTACTCATAAACTGCAATTCAGCAAACAAATATCTATTATTTAAATACCAACGTCCTTCAATTTTAAACATTGGTGAGCAAGATTATTCAGATTTAGCTCATCACTTAAAGAGGCAAGGGATGTTAAATTGCACAGCCCCCGAAAACAGGCACGGGGATTGCGATGCACGATTAACCCGCGCCCATTCAAGGCAATGCAGAAAGCACGCCAACTTCATTCTGCCTGCTCAGTTCCATGATTTCAATGTGCAGCCAACGCTAACCATGCTGTTGATTGGCTGAACGCATCAGCAGAGCTCCCAAAATCATAACTTTCTAGCACCAGTTAAAGCTAGCCTGTATCTCTTAAAGCTAGCCTGCACCTCTTAAAGGGGAGGTGCAATGTGGCTGCAGCAGGTGCTGACAGTCATTTAGGAAGTGAATCTGACCTGGGAAATAGTGAAGAATTGCACAACATAGGAGAGAGCGGGCTCCAAGCTTTCAAGCCGCTACACTGGAGGCCTTAGTGGCGAAGGTGGAAATGAGGAGAGATGCTCTGCATCCTCAAGGGGCAGGGGGCCCTCAAGACACACGCTCAGAAGGCAGTGGGAGCAGGCAGCCATGGAGGTCAATGCCAGGAGTCACGCCCTGAAGACCTAGAGAAAGTTCAATGATCTCACACGAGTGATCAAGGTCAGTAAATGCATCTTCAAATGCCATATCCTACCAACTGCACCACTAGCCTTAGCCACTCCTCAATTCACACAAGCCTAATATCTACTCAGCTACCAACAATCTCTATCAATTAGGACTCAAACCTAACATTCACAGCTTCACCTCACCCTCACACACTTAGCACTGCTGTAAGCCTCACACCTACATTTCACAACCTGCACACACTGCCAGCTTTTAAACCATGACAGCCACATCACCCAAACAGATTGCACCACGCTCACTGACACACTTCCTTCTCTCTTGCAGGAAAATGTGGCATACAACTGGAGGCAGCAGGAGTTAATTGGCAGGGAACAAGCGTGCCTGCATGTACTTACCCCCATGGAGGAGACAGTGCTGGCCTTTATTGGAATGTCCATTGCTGAGGCCGTGGTTAACGGTGGGGCTGAAATTACTGAAGATGATAGTATCATCGTACCTAACTCTCCTTCTCACATCCCACTTCCCCCTCATCCACAATCTCTCCGAATTTACAAGCTATAGATGGTGTAAGCATACACCTCTTACTTTCTCCCTTCCCTCACCACAACCTTACCCTTGTACCTTTCTCCTTTAAGGTACCCAACAACTTCAAGCTGCCCAAGAGCAAGAAGACGGTGATGATGAACACACACCATCACTCGATTTCGCACTCACAGCCACCAGTTCAGATACTGACATTGAGTGTAATTTAGAGGATATTATAAAGGCGGGATCTGCATGTGGTGAGATACCATGCACAAATGGCCTGCAGCCAGAGCAGGGGGCAAGGATAGCACAGGTGCCAGACTCCAGCTCGCTGGAGGGTGAGGTCGCACACGAGTTCTGGTGCAGAGGACTCAGATGAGGACTTTGATGGAGCAGGCTACAAAAGAAGGCTGATGGTTATGTACAATGAAATGCTTGGTGCAATGTCAAGGGGCATGGAGGAGTCTGGCACCAACTTGGCAGAGGGCGATACGCAGAGCTTGGAGCCCATTCTTTCCAGCATGGAAGTGGCAGCCAATGCCATTAGCACACTTTCGGACCCAACCAGGATGCAGCGTCTGATGGCTGATGTCTAAGCTCCCATTGTAGCATAAGCAGCAGCCACCCAATGTCTAAGTACTGCAGTGGAAGCTCAGACTGTTGTCATGCAAGGTCAGACTGCTGCCATCGTGGCTTGTAGTGTTCAAAGGGGCTTGCAGGGTGTCACAGCAGTCCAGCAATCTGTTGGAGGACAGATTGCTAGGATTACTGAGGGCATTGCCCCAGGGGTGCATGAACCTGCTGTCATCTATCTGGATGACAGCATTTGTCCTCCCACCACTGCCACTTCGCCAGTGCCCTTACTTTTGCATGTCAGCCAGCCAGCCAGACTGCTGCTGCCCATGCCGAGATGGTACAGTCCGCAGCTAGGCTTTCTAGGCCCAGAGCTACTCGAGATCATCCTGCAAGTCCATCTGTAGTCTCCTCCACTGAAAGTCAGCAGCCTTCCACCAGCCATGCTGTAGCCACTGGGGTAGCACTGCATAGGAGCACTCAGCTAGGCAAAAGCACACAGAAGACAGGCACTAAGGGAATTCACAAGGGTGATTAGTTTACATTTGTATGCAATATGCATGCTTTGATTGATTTCTAAATTTGATTTGGAATATTTATTCTATGGAGACTTTTATTTTTACATTTTGGCCAAGCGGATACTGTAATGGTCAGTGACCGAGGGAAGGTAAGATGTGGGGCTGTTGGTGAATGGGGTATTGGGGTTGCAGTTACTGGTATCGCACTCGGATGAGTTCTTCACGGAGAGCCCGGGCAGAAAGTGGCTGTCTAGGTTGCCTCCTCACTTCCTCTTCCTCCTCAGCTGCTCACCGTATAGCTGGTGGCACAGGCTGTGTCCTCATGATGGCGAGCTTATGCAGCATGCAGTAGACCATCACAAATCTTGACACCTGCTCTGCCGAGTACTGCAGGGCTCCTCCAGAATGGTTCAGGCAGTGGAAGCATTGTTTTAGCATGCCAATGGTCTGCTCTGTCACATTTTGTGTGGCAGCATGGCTTTCATTGTATGCATGCTGCGCACGTGTGCATGGGTTGTGCACTGGAGTCATGAGCCATGACGTCAAAGGATAGCCATTGTCTCCCAGCAGCCACCCTTTGGTTTGCCATGGTGACTCAACTGCAGCTAGTATAGCGGACTGCCCCAGAATGAAGGCATCATGACTGCTGCCAGGATATCGGGCATTGACCTGCATGATTCACTGCCTATGGTTGCACAGCACTTGGACGTTAAGGGAGTGGAATCCCTTTGGGTTCAGGTATATGCTAAAAGACGGGCGTTAACTATCCCAATCTTCATTTCCCTACAAATATACTCCCAGAAATATGAGCAATTGTTTTTACCAAAAGTAATGCAATCTAATAGTACCAACCACTACTCACTATATCTGGAGAAAGGAACAAACAGCAGCAAGGGGGAAGAATAATCAAAAGTTTCTCCTTAAATTAAATACATTAATTTGTCATTATGCATAAACAGTGCTCCCAATATTTGTTTGGTTTTAGTTTTACCAGTGCCTCAGTTGTGCCTGGATAGCAGGTTATAAACACCTCCTACTGGTTGGGCAGAGCAACTCCATTGTCAGAATTCATCAGAACTCTTGTTTACTAGCTGCAAACACAAAAGAATGTCACCCTTGCATTCAATAATTTCTTAACACAGACCAGACAATACCTTATTTTGTAATTCAGACCTTTACTACACTTGTTTCCTAACTTCGATAATTTAGCAAAAACAAAAATCCAAATCAATTTTGTTGTATCTGAAGCTTCAAGACATTTCCAACCACAGAGGTACATTGACTGTCGGTTCAAGGGAACTGCAAATGCTCAAATAAGATGATGGAAAACATAATAGGCTGTAATTTGCGGCCCTTACGGGCACGTACGAGGTGCAGACGCACCTGTAGGGCCACGCAAGTTCCGGGTTTAGGTATGCAAAGCGCATGCGCTAAAACACGTAACTTGCGATCTGACAAGAATCTTCTTGTTAGATCGCACTCATCCCCGGGAAAAAGGCATTTGCAGGCAGAGAGTTGGGCTATTTCCCATTCATACTTATGAGCTTTCCATACATATGGAATCCCCATAAGTCTAAGAACATAATAAATAGGAGCAGGAGTAGGCCAATCGGCCCCTCGAGCCTGCACCACCATTCAATAAGGTAATTGCTGATCTTCTACCTCAACTCCACCTCCCCATATCCCTTGATTCCCTTAATATCCAAAAATCTATCGATCTCTGTCTTGAACATACTCAATGACTGAGCCTCCACAGCCATCTGGGTGAAGGAAATTTCTCCTCATCTCAGTCCCAAATGGGCGACCACCTATTCTGAGACTGTGACCCCTGGTTTCAGACTCCCAAGCCAGGGGAAACATCCTCCTTGCACCTACCCTGTCAGACCCTGTAATAATTTTGTATATTTCAATGAGATCACCTCTCATTCTTCCAAACGCTCGAGAATATAGGCCCAGTCTACCCAATCTCTTCTCATATGAATGGGGATCCCCCTTCTATCATTGGTTGGCCGGCCTACGTGATCCCAAGGGCACTTGCGAACCGCATGGGTCGAGGCGCAGGAATGCAAGTGTCCGAACGGGTAGGTTCATAGATTTTTTGCAGGTCGGAGACATCCGCTCGCAGGAAGTCTCCAACCACAATTTCAGGCCCACAGAAATTTATGTGTAAATCAGCCAAAACATTTTATATACATTTGAGCCAAAGAATTAAGTAATGACGTAAATTCCAAATTTAATCAAACCAAGAAACTGTCCTTGTTTTATAAAATTTAAAAAAAATTGCAAAACAGACCAACTTGATATATCTAATAATTACTTCTCAGCTGTTTAGATAACCTCTTGCTAGCTTGGAAGATTAATCAATATTACTCTTTGACCAGCTCAGCAGTCTGGATTCCAATCTGCTTCAGTTCAGAGCACTGCATTTGACAAAAAGATCAGCCTATATAAACATTAACTGTGTTTTACGTGCTAAACAGTATTACATGTTTATGTCTGCTGTGCATTCCTGGATCCTTATTGATGGTCAAAGTTTTTTTTACCCCAGTAATGAATGCCATTCTATTCCACTCAAGTGAAATTCAAGCTCAAATTTACGCTACCTGTGATACAAATATTTGGAATAAAAGTCTAGCCAGCTCTACGTCTCAAAAAGAAAAATCAGGCACATCAGAGACAAGAGCGCAATGCTGATTTCCCAGTGTATCATAGTATTCTTTCCAACAACAAATTGCCAGATAATCTTTTATTCTAGGCTGGATATTACACTGGTGTTGGGTAGGCATGTCACATACATCTCATGGCAAACAGAAAACCTCATTTACCAACCTTTCCAATCTCATCCCTGCTCAGCATCATCTGACATTTTTTTCAGCAGTTTATTATTATAAGCACTTCTAATTTTAACTTTCAATTTTCACCATCTTCCAGTCAATTTGAAACTAAATTATCTTGAAGGTGTGGACAGCATCACTGGACAATGTCGTGAAAATACATCTCGTAATGCAATGAAGATGAGCAATCGATTTGTATCAGATGCAACATATATATATATATAAATATATATATATTTAAAAAAATGAATATTCTATGTGATGAATGTACAATAACTTATTTAAATGAAACACACAAGAGTGAAGCTATTTTAAATAGATGACAATATGTAAATTCTAATATACGTAAATTATTCCTACTACATGTTCTTAGAAAGGTCTTCATGACAAGAGCTATCATTAGTAGAAAAAATCATACCTATCTTTTTGTCTGCAGACAAATACTTTTACCTCATATATGTTATCTTTTGACAAGCAAGTCCTTAAGCAGCACATATTACATTTATGGCTGACATTTAATTTTTATTAACATTATGTTTAATACTCAGCTTTAGAGCTTGCTGTCACATTCCTTAACATAAAATTGTTTCTGCTTATGTATGTATTCTGACCTCATTTTATTTTCACCTATAACAATAGTGCACTCTTCTAAGTAGCTGCCACATGATATTTCTCAGAATGACACAGGTTCTTCATGACCCTGGTAGCTTGGTCAATTACAACAAACCAAATTGGGGCACAGCAAGAATCTAGTCTACAAGTCAGGCAATTAATTCGACTGCTGATTGCAGCCGTCTGAGAGATTTGAGGGCCGAAATTGCCCACTCCGAAAAGGCCTCTGGCCACCTGAAAGCGGCGGGCACGGGGTGGCTCAGAATGACCGCCAAGTCTCCATGAAGGGGCCGACATTTTGCAAATTGCCCTTCATCAGGGACCACTCCATCAGTTTTCCCGTCGCGGCATGCACATGCCGACCCCTTACCGACCGGCGGTGACTGCTTCCTGAAATTACCCCGCGGGAAACATCCCTTTTGCGGAATTGCCCCGCGGGAGCGGCGCTGCCGCCGGTTGATGCCCCCGACAGCATTTTGTGTCGGTGCATTCCTTGTTAGTTGGCGTCACGGCTGCCCTTAAAGGGGAGGTGGCGCTGCTGGCAACGCCATTTTATTTTTTATTGTCGGCCGACTGCCAGGTCGACTCAACAATTATGGCCCCAGGTTTGACCAGGTCGCCAACAGGCAACCTAGCACCCCCTCTTGGGTGCCAGGGTGCTGACCCGGCTGAAACCCGCCCTGGTTGCCCAGTGGACCTACCTTAAAATTATGCAGAGCTCGCATCGACTCTGCCCTTTAACTGAAGGGGAGAGACTTTGTGACAGGTCAGCGCGACACAGCACGTTTTTCACCGTTGTCACCTCCGCTGCAACCCATGCAACGGCGGTAAACTACAAAATACAGAAGGTACGCCCCGTTCCGGGCGGAGATAAATTTCTACCCCTTGAATTTCAAGAATAGCCCTAACATTGCTTATCTACTTGAAAATAATGTGGTACAATTAACGTAGAATTATCTGGTTAGAGTACTATTCCAATTATTGTCCAATGGGTGCAAATAAAATGCATTTACCTTTCATGCCTCATATCCAAATTCCTTCTGTCCCTAAATTAATTCTGTGACTTATGTCTAAATCTCAACAATCATTGTTTGTGCTAGTTTTTGTTATTAGTAATAATTGGTACTGAATTATCCATAAGCATTAAAAGTCTCAGTAATACAAAGAGCAGAATAATCCTTAGATAGTATGTAGAAAGCAATGTGATCTACTCCAAACACCAATAGGTTTACTGCTAAACACATAATGAAGAGGACCCAAAGTAAGAGAAACAAACAGCCTGTTTAAACAGCTAAAAGAGAGAATGAAAATGAGAAGGAGCAATTCTGGGGGCCAATCAGCTTAAACATTCTTGTTCAAAGAATTGAAGATGCTAAATAGATTGTTTACTAGATTGTACTTGACTGTTAACTACTTCCATTCAATGGGGTAGAATTTGGCCAGTACAGATTTCTGGCGCACTCACCAGAGGTACGCCGTTTTTGTCCGCCTCGAAGTGCTCCAAAATCTTCGGGCCGAGTTTGGATGCTCCCCAGCTTCTCCTCGACGGTGGCGCAGCGTGACCATTGGATTCGGGGGCAGAGCCAGGTCCCGGCACTGAAAACAGTGCTGGGACCTCTGCACATGCACACTAGAGTGTGCGCGTATGCACAGAAGCTCCTCGCCCCCAGAATCTGCGAGTGTGCTCTGCAGGCTGTGTGGGGGGGGGGGGCCGAAGCGCGCCGTCCCTATCCCTGGCCTAATGGTCTCCCTCATCGGCAGCCCGCTGCCTTCCCGGGCTGTGTTTTGGTAGGACTTCTATTTTTTATTTGTTATTGATTGATTGATTGCTTATTACTTTGGTCTTGGTGCTTTAGGTGCAGGGTTCCTTCTATTTTTTATTTGTTAATTCATTGCTTATTACTTTTTGTGCTTTGTTTCATGCTTTGTAAATCTTGGTGCTTGGTGCAGGTCCTCTCGGTTTCCTTGTATTTTTTTATTTGTTATTGAATGCTTATTTTTGTGCTTTGTTTAGTGCTTGGTGCTTTAGAATGTACTTACCTGTTCTGATTTCTTAACTCTCCACAAGGGTTTTCTGTGCGGGCCACAAGTGACCACATACGCAGGCCTAAGTTAGTTTGGAGCAATTATTAGCTGTCCAAACTGGCTTAAATGGCCAAAACAGGCGTAGGTGGCTGGTAACGCACCTTTTGAAAAAAATCCTAAACTAAAAAAAATCCTAACTAACTCACTTACACTGGCGCAAATTAAATGTGCAGAATGGGGATTTTTAAGATACTCCAGAAAAATCAAGTTGCTCCAAAAAAAAACGGAGCCACTCCTGGCCAAATTTGGGCCCATTAATGAAATCATTAACACTGTCCTTAATTACTTTATTAAAAAAATATTGAAAATTCCTTATTTGTACCATTTTGTAATACTGAACCCATTATTGACATAATCATGAATTATAGCAAACTTATATTTAGATGCCGACCTGTGTGGGAGCAGTACAGGAAGCTGAGGTGAGGCGAGGCTCAAAGGGACGTCAGAGTTTGTGCCGACTTCAGAGTTTAAAAGTGATGTCGGCACAAGGGAAGTAGCTGATTGGTGAGTGTTTTTTTTTCTGTTAAGTTAGTACTTAGTCTTTGAATAAAGATTAGTTAAATCAGCTGATTGCTGAGTAGTTGCTGGGTGTGTTTTGCTAAGGTTAGAGTTTATTTTTGCTTGATAGTTCTGAGTTTAACTAGAGGGATGGCAGGGCAGTTCAGTCCTGTGACTGCACATCCTGTGGCATGTGGGAAGTCCTGGATGCTTCGCGCAGCCTGGACGACCATGTGTGCGGGAGGTGACTCTGGCTGCACCAACTCGAGCTCCGCATTTTGGAGCTTGAGCGGCGGCTGGAGTCACTGCGGTGCATCCGCGAGACTGAGAGCAACATGGATAGCACGTTTCTAGAAGTGGTCACCCCGCAGTTTAAGAGTGTGCAGGTAGAGAGGGAGTGGGTGAATGCCAGACAGAAGAGGAGGACTAGGCAGGTAGTGCAGAAGACCCCTGAGTCCATCTTGCTGTCCAACCGGTATTCTCTTCTGAGTACCAGTGGGGGGGCGATGGTGCCTCTGGGGAGTGCAGCCAGAGCCAAGTCCACGGCATCACAGGTGGCTCAGCTGCACGGAGGGGCGGGGAGGAAGAAGATTAGAAGAGCTATAGTGGTAGGGGATTCAATAGTAAGGGGAGCAGACAGGCGTTTCTGCGGCCGCAGACATGACTCCAGGATGGTATGTTGCCTCCCTGGTGCCAGGGTCAAGGATGTCACCGAGCGGCTGCAGGGCATTCTGGGAGGAGAGGGTGAGCAGCCAAAGGCCATGGTCCATATCAGTACCAATGACATAGGTAGAAAGAGGGAAGAGGTCCTGCAGGCAGAGTTTAAGGAGCTAGGAGAGAGATTAAAAAGCAGGACCTCAAAGGTAGTAATCTCTGGATTACTCCTGGTGCCACGAGCTAGTGAGTACAGAAATAGGAGGGTAGAGCAGATGAATGCGTGGCTGAAGAGATGGTGCAGGAGGGAGGGCTTTAGATTCTTGAGGCATTGCGACCGCTTCTGGAGGACGTGCGACCTGTACAAGTCGGACTGGTTGCACCTCAACAGAGCCGGGACCAATATCCTTGTGTGGGGAGATGGGGGGAGGGGTGGGTTTGCTAGTGCTGTTGGGGAGGATTTAATCTAGCTTGGCAGGGGGATGTGAACCTGAGAATAGATTCAGTAGGGAGGGGGAGTAAAGCTGGAATTGGAAAGCAAAAATATAGAAAGTAAATTTGAAGGACAGAGGAAACAAGCAGGAAAAAAACAAATTTAAAAGCTCTTTGTCTAAATGCACATAGCATTCGTAACAAAATGGATGAGTTGACGGCACAAATAGATAGAAATGGGTATGATCTGATAGCCATTACAGAGACGTGGTTGCAAGGTGACCAGGACTGGGAACTAAATATTCAGGGGTATTGGACAATTCGGAAGGACAGACGGAAAGGAAAAAGAGGTGGGATAGCACTGTTAATAAAGGATGAGATCAGTGCGTTAGTGAGAAACGATATTGGCTCAGAGGATCAAGATATTGAATCAGTTTGGGTGGAGATAAAGAATAATAAAGGGAAAAGGTCGCTGGTCGGTGTAGTCGAAAGGCCCCCTAACAGTAGCTATACTGTTGGACGGAGTATAAATCAAGAAATCATCATCATCATAGGCAGTCCCTCGAAGCGAGCATGACTTGCTTCCATGCCAAAAAGGGATGAGTTCACAGGTGTTTCAATGTTCCAGATCCCGAACTAATATTCCAGATCCCGAACTATATCTTGAAGGGTGGAAGATGCCTGTGCGTGGATTTTTTTAACGTGTGGTGGTCGTTGCACACCAGCCATCACACGAGCTTGACAGAGCTAGGTCTTGGTCCAGTGGCAAGGGTCAACCAAGACGACTGGAGACCTGCTCTGCTGCACGGACCCAGTGCACACATATCGCAGTGTGGGCTTGCCCATGCTGACCTCGGGCCCTCGCCTCCTCTAAACCCCAAACTCACACCTCCCCTGGGCCCCGGTCACCTCCATCTATAAACTCTTGCTGCCCCTTCGCCCCTCCTGCTGTGCCTGCCCGCACTGCAATCAGCGACCTGGCTTTGCAGCCGTCGCCCTCCTGCAGCAGCACTCGCTGCTCCCTGCAGTGGCATGCTGCTGCACACTGCTCCCTCTAATGTCCCTGGCCTGCTGATGGTCTAGCATTGAAATATAGAAAATAGGTGCAGGAGTAGGCCATTCGGCCCTTCGAGCCTGCACTACCATTCAATATGATCATGGCTGATCATGCAACTTCAGTACCCCATTCCTGCTTTCTCTCCATACCCCTTGATCCCTTTAGTCGTCAAGGCCATATCTAACTCCCTCTTGAATATATCCAACGAACTGGCATCAACAACTCTCTGCGGCAGAGAATTCCACAGGTTACCAACTCTCTGAATGAAGAAGTTTCTCCCCATCTCAGTCCAAATGGCTTACCCCTTATCCTTAGACTGTGTCCCCTGGTTCTGGACTTCCCCAACATTGGGAACATTCTACCTGCATCTAACCTGTCCAGTCCTATCAGAATTTTATATGTTTCTATGAGATCCCCTCTCATCCTTCTAAACTCCAGTGAATACAGGCCCAGTCAATCCAGTCTCTCCTCATATGTCAGTCCTGTTATCCCGGGAATCAGTCTGGCAGACCAGGACCGCACCGATCAAGAAATAGTGGAGGCTTGCAATAAAGGCACGGCAATAATCATGGGTGGTTTTAACCTTCATGTTGATTGGACAAAGCAAATACACCAGGGTAGCCTTGAGGAAGAGTTCATAGAGTATATCCGGGATAGTTTTCTTGAACAGTACGTTGCGGAATCAACCAGGGAGCAGGCTATCTTAGATCTAGTACTGTGTAATGAGGCAAGATTAATAAATGATCTCGTAGTAAAGGATCCTCTCGGAATGAGTGACCAAAACATGGTTGAATTTGAAATTCAGTTGAAGGGTGAGAAAGTTGATCCTCAAACCAGGGTCCTAAGCTTAAATAAAGGAGACTACAAAGGTTTGAGGGCAGAGTTGGCTAAAGTGGATTGGGAAAATAGACTAAAGTATGGGACAGTTGATGAGCAGTGGCAAACATTTAAGGAATATTTTGTAACTCTCAACAAAAATATATCCCAATGAGAAGGAAAGACTATAAGAGAAGGGATGACCATCCATGGCTAACTAAGGAAATAAGGGATGGTATCTGTTATGTATGAATAAAGAGTCTGACCAGATACTGTGAGTTCAAAGTAAAGTGTGACCTTAGTCTTTTATTACAGGTCTCCAGAGTGCCTCTCCAGCCTGTGAGGTCTCCTTAAGTACAGGTGCTCCCAAAAGATTGTGGGATTCCTTGGGAATCCAGGGGATGAGCCCTCTGGTGGTTACACAAGGTGTTTACAGGTTTACATATATAACACTCCCCCCCCCCCCCCCCCCAAAGTCAATAGTGTAACTATTTACAAGGTGAGGCGATCTGGGGCCTTTCCCTGGTTGATTGTCTCGGTGCAAATGCTGGTTTTTGTGAGTCATTTGTTGGGCCCTCGCTGGGCTGCTGTGCAGCTGGCCTTGCTGGGCTGCCTGGTGTGGTGAATCCTGCTGGGCTACTGCGGGTGATGGGTTCTGCTTCGTGGTCAACTGCTGTGTCGATTGCCACTGGTGTGTGTGTTGGGGGGTCAAAAAGGTCGGGTCTAATGTGGATTGCTCTGGATAGTCTGCGAATCTGAGTTTGGTTTGGTCCAAGTGTTTCCTGTAGATGAGTCCATTTGAATGTTTGACCCGAAACACCCTACTCCCCTCTTTGGTGGTGGGAAGCCACTTGGGACCTTATACATAGTTCAATACAGGATCATTAATTTCAATTTTGTGTGACACATTGGCGCTATCATGATATGTACTTTGTTGAAGTCGCCTGCTCGCTACCTGTTCGTGTAGATCAGGGTGGACTAACGAGAGCCTTGTCTTAAGTGCCCTTTTCATGAGCAGTTCAGCAGGTGGAATTCCAGTGAGCGAGTGGGGTCTCGTGCGGTAACTAAGCAGGACTTGGGATAGGCGAGTCTGTAGTGAGCCTTCAGTTACCCTCTTCAAGCTCTGCTCGATTGTTTGCACTACTCTCTCTGCCTGACCATTGGATGCTGGTTTGAACGGGGCAGATGTAACATGTTTGATCCCATTGCGGGTCATGAACTCTTTGAACTCGGCACTGGTGAAACACGACCTGTTGTTGCTCACAAGGACATCAGGCAGGCCGTGCGTGACAAACATGCAGGCTTTCAGTGGTGGCAGCGGACGTGCTTGCCAATATTATCTCACATTCAATCCACTTGGAGTACGCATCTACAACCACGAGGAACATTTTACCCAAGAACGGGCCTGCATAATCGACATTTGGAGGGCCAAGACCATAAATTTAATGGCGCCTCCCTGGGTGCATTGCTTAACTGTGAACATGTGTTACATGTGTGCACGCAGGACTTGCTAAGTCCGCATCGATAGCGGGCCACCACACGTGGGATCTGGTTATCGCTTTCATCATTACAATGCCTGGGTGAGTACTGTGGAGATCACAATTTATAGTGTCCCAGCCGTTTTTGGGGACCACTACCCGATTACCCCAAGGAAGGCAGTCTGCCTGTATAGACATTTCATCTTTGCGCCACTGGTATGGCTTTATCTCTTCCTGCATTTCTAATGGGACACTGGACCAGCTCCCGTGAAGCACACAGGTTTTTACTAAGAACAGTAAGGGGTCCTGGCTCGTCCAGGTTCTAATCTGTCGGGTAGTAACAGGTGATTGCTCACTCTCAAGCTAATGAATCTGGGAAATTGCAACCAGTTGCTTATGCATCCAGAAGTCTGTCTAAGGCTGAGAGGGCCTACAGCATGATTGAAAAAGAAGCGTTATAATGTGTTTATGAGGTAAAGAAATTGCTTCAATATCTGTTTGAGCTCAAATTTGAATTGGAAACTGACCATAAGCCACTGATATCCCTCTTTTCTGAAAGTACCATGACTAAATCTGTGGGCTGTGCCATTTCCACCCCCGTGGTGGACAATGGTAGCCTACTGAGAGCATCGGCGCAGTTTTCTGTGCCTGGCCTGTGGCGGATGGCGTACTTGAATGCGGACAACGTGAATGCCCATCTCTGGATGTGGGCCGATGCACTCGTATTTATCTCCTTACTTTCAGAAAAAAGAAATATAAGTGGCTTATGGTCGGTTTCCAATTCAAATTTGAGCCCAAACAGATATTGATGCATTTTTTTTACCCCGTAAACACACGTTAACGCTTCTTTTTCAATCATACTATAGGCCCTCTCGGCCTTAGACAGACTTCTGGATGCATAAGCAACTGGTTGCAATTTTCCAGATTCATTAGCTTGTTGCAATTCACACCAGACACCGTATGACGACGCATCACATGCTAGTACCAAATGCTTACATGGATCATACAACACAAGCAACTTGTTTGAGCAAAACAGTTTCCTAGCTTTCTCAGTCATTTTCTTGGCTTTTACCCCATACCCATTCATCTCCTTTACACAGTAAGGCGTGTAGTGGTTCTAACAATGTGCTAAGACCCGGTAAGAAGTAACCAAAGTAGTTCAGAAACGACCGTAGCTCCGTCACGTTCTTTGGTCTCGGTGCGCCCTTGATTGCCTCCGTCTTCGAATCGGTGGGCCTGATGCCGTCCACCACGATTCTTCTTCCCAGGAACTCCACTTCAAGCGCCAGGAAAACGCACTTTGAGCGTTTTAAATTGAGCCCCACGTGGTTGAGCCGATTCAGAACCTCCTCCAGACTGTGTCTCGGCCTGTAACCAAGATGTCGTCCTGGAAGACCACGATGTGCGGGACCGACTTCAGTAACCTTTCCATGTTTCTCTGGAATATCACCGCGGCTGATCGAATCCCAAACGGGCATCTGTTGTAAATGAAGAGACCTTTGTGTGTGTTGATGCACGTGAGGCCCTTCGATGATTCATAAAAACATAGAAACATAGAAAATAGGTGCAGGAGTAGGCCATTCGGCCCTTCTAGCCTGCACCACCATTCAATGAGTTCATGGCTGAACATGCAACTTCAGTACCCCATTCCTGCTTTCTCACCATACCCCTTGATTCCCCCTAGTAGTAAGGACTACATCGAACTCCTTTTTGAATATATTTAGTGAATTGGCCTCAACAACTTTCTGTGGTAGAGAATTCCACAGGTTCACCACTCTCTGGGAACATTCTTCCTCCAGATCCTGCATCATGTAGGCCGAGGTCAAGTCCAGCTTCATGAACGTCTTTCCTCCCACCAGCGTCGCAAAAAGGTCGTCTGCTTTTGGTAGTGAGTATTGATCCTGCAGGGAGAAACGATTGATAGTTACTTTGTAATCACCACAGATTCTGACGGTGCAGTCTCCCTTGAGGACTGGAACAATCGGACTGGCCCACTCGTTGAACTCGATCGGCAAAATGATGCCCTCTCGTTGCAATCGGTCCAGCTCGATTTCCACCCTCTCTCTCATCATGTACGGTACTGCTCTCACCTTGTGATGGATGGGTCGCACCCCCGGAATTAGGTGGATCTGCACTTTTGCTCCTTGGAACTTCCCGATGACTGGTTCGAACAGCGAAGGGAACTTGTTTAAGACCTGGGCACACGAAGTGTTGTCGACGGGTGAGAGCACTCGGACGTTGTCCCAGTTCCAGCGTATCTTTCCCAGCCAGCTCCTGCCGAGCAGCGTGGGACCATCACCCGGTACTACCTAGAGTGGTAACTTGTGCACTGCTCCATCGTAGGAGACCTTTACAGTAGCACTGCCGATTACGGGAATCAGTTCCTTTGTGTAAGTTCTCAGTTTAGTGCGAATGGGAGTTAGGACTGACCTTGAGGCCTTGCTGCACCACAAATTATCGAAAGTTTTTTTGCTCATAATGGACTGGCTCGCGCCCGTGTCCAGCTCCATTGACACCGGGAGTCCATTTCATTCAACCTTCAGCATTATCGGGGGAAACTTTGTGGTAAATGTGTGCACCCCAGGTACCTCTGCCTCCTCGGTCTGAGGCTATGGTACTTCGTGATCCACCATGGATCTGTCCTCCTCTGCAACATGGTGGTCTGCAGGATTAGCAGGGTTTGCAGCTTGCCTGCACATATGTTGGAGGTGTCCCATTGTTCCACAGCCCTTACAAACGTACTCTTTGAAGCGGCATGAATGGAAATGATTATCACTCCCGCAGCATCATAGAAACATAGAAAATAGATGCAGGAGTAGGCCATTCAGCCCTTCGAGCCTGCACCGCCATTCAATAAGATCATGGCTGATCATTCCTTCAGTACCACTTTTCTGCTTTCTCTCCATACCCCTTGATCCCCTTAACCGTAAGGGCCATATCTAACTCCCTCTTGAATATGTCCAATGAACTGGCATCAACAACTCTCTGCGGCAGGGAATTCCACAGCTCTCTGAGTGAAGAAGTTTCTCCTCATTTCAGTCCTAAATGGCTTACCCCTTATCCTAAGACTATGACCCCTGGTTCTGGACTTCCCCAACATCGGGAACATTCTTCCCGCATCTAACCTGTCCAGTCCCGTCAGAATCTTATATGTTTCTATGAGATCCCCTCTCATCCTTCTAAACTCCAGTGAATAAAGGCCCAGTTGATCCAGTCTCTCCTCATATGACAGCCCAGCCATCCCTGGAATCAGTCTGGTGAACCTTCGCTGCACTCCCTCAACAGCAAGAATGTCCTTCCTTAGATTAGGAGACCAAAACTGAACACAGTATTCCAGGTGAGGCCTCACTAAGGCCCTGTACAACTGCATTAAGACCTCCCTGCTCCTATATTAAAATCCCCGAGCAATGAAGGCCAACATACCATTTGCCTTCTTCACCGCCTGCTCTACCTGTGTGCCCACTTTCAGTGACTGATGAACCATGACACCCAGGTCTCGTTGCACCTCCCCTTTTCCTAATCTGCCGCCATTCAGATAATATTCTGCCTGCGTGTTTTTGCTCCCAAAATGGATAACCTCACATTTATCCACATTATACTGCATCTGCCATGCATTTGCCCACTCACCTAACCTGTCCAAGTCACCCTGCAGCCTCTTAGCGTCCTCCTCACAGCTCACAGCACCACTCAGTTTAGTGTCATCTGCAAACTTGGAGATATTACACTCTATTCCTTCATTCAAATCGTTAATGTATATTGTAAAGAGCTGGGGTCCCAGCACTGAGCCCTGCGGCACTCCACTAGTCACTGCCTGCCATTCTGAAAAGGACTCTCTGCTTCCTGTCTGCCAACCAGTTCTCTATCCACGCCAGTACATTACCCCCAATACCATGCGCTTTCAGAAGGCTTTTGACAAGGTCCCGCACACCAATCTCTTGTGCGGGACCTTGTCAAAAGCCTTCTGAAAGTCAAAATATACTACATCAACTGGTTCTCCCTTGTCCACTCTGCTAGTTACATCTTCAAAAAATTCCAGAAGATTCGTCAAGCATGATTTCTCTTTCATAAATCCATGCTGACTTGGTCCGATCCTGTCACTGCTTTCCAAATGCGCTGCTATTTCATCCTTAATGATTGATTCCAACATTTTTCCCCACTGCTGATGTCAGGCTAACCGGTCTATAATTACCCGTTTTCTCTCCCTCCTTTTTTAAAAAGTGGTGTTACATTAGCTACCCTCCAGTCCATAGGAATTGATCCAGAGTCGATAGACTGTTGGAAAATGATCACCAATGCATCCACTATTTCTAAGGACACTTCCTTAAGTACTCTGGGATGCAGACTATCAGGCCCCGGGGATTTATCGGCCTTTAATCCCATCAATTTCCCTAACACAATTTCCCGCCTAATAAGGATATCTTTCAGTTCCTCCTTCTCACTAGACCCGCTGTCCCCTACTACATTCAGAACATTATTTGTATCTTCCTTTGTGAAGATAGAACTGAATTATTGGTTCAATTGGTCTGCCATTTCTTTGTTCCCCATTATAAATTCACCTGAATCCGACTGCAAGAGACCTATATTTGTCTTTACTAATCTTTTTCTCTTCACAAATTTATAGAAGCTTTTGCAGTCAGTTTTTATGTTCCCTGCAAGCTTCCCCTCGTAATCTATTTTCCCCCTCTTAATTAAACCCTTAGTCCTCCTCTGTTGAATTCTAAATTTCTCAGTCCTCAGGTTTGTTGCTTTTTCTAGCCAATTTATATGCCTCTTCCTTGGCTTGAACACTATCCTTAATTTCCCTTGTTAGCCATGGTTGAGCCACCTTCCCAGTTTTATTTTTACTCCAGACAAGGATGTACAATTGCTGAAATTCATCCATGTGATCTTTAAATGTTTGCCATTGCTTATCCACCGTCAACCCTTTAAGTATTCTCTGCCAGTCTATTCTAGCCAATTGTCACTGGTGGCAATGAACGCCTGTGCTATCGCTATGGCCTTACTCAAGGTTGGGGTCTCTACAGTCAAAAGTTTGCGAAGTATCACTTCATCGCCAATGCCAAGTACAAAGAAGTCCCTGAGCATGTGCTCCAAATGTCCTTCAAATTTGCAATGTCCTGCAAGGCGTCTTAGCTCAGCGACATAGCTTGCCACTTCCCGGCCTTCAGACATTTTGTATGTGTAGAACCGGTACCTCGCCATCAGAATGCTTTCCTTCGGGTTAAGATGCTCCCAGACCAGTGTGCACAAATCATCGTACAATTTCTCTGTGGGTTTCGCTCGAGCAAGTAGATTTTTCATGAGGCCATACGTTGGTGCCCCGCAAACAGTGAGGAAAATCGCCCTTCGTTTGGCAGTGTTCGCTTCTCCTTCCAGCTCGTTGGCCACGAAATATTGGTCGAGTCACTCCACGAAGGTTTCCCAATCATCTCCCTCCAAAAATTTCTCCAGGATGCCCGCTGTTCTCTGCATCGTTCCGGTGGGATTCGTCATCTGTATATCGTCGCCAGTTGTTATGTATTAATAAAGAGTTTGACCAGATACTGTGAGCTTAAAGTAAAGTGTGACCGTAGTCTTTTATTACAGGTCTCCAGAGTCCCTCTCCAGCCTGTGATGCCTCCTTAAGTAAAGTTCTCCCAAGGGATTGTGGGATCCCTTGGGACTCCAAGGGATGAGCCCTCTGGTGGTTACACAAGGTATTTACAGATTTACATATATAACAGTATCAAATTGAAAACAAGGGCATACAATGTGGCCAAGACTAGTCGGAGGCCATAGGATTGGGAATTTTTTTAATGCCAGCAAAGAATGAGTAAAAAAGTGATAAAGAAAGGGAAGATAGATTATGCAAGTAAACTAGCACAAAATGTAAAAACAGATAGTAAGAGTTTCTACAGGTACATAAAAAGGAAAAGAGTGGCTAAAGTAAATGTTGGTCCCCTAGAGGATGAAACTGGGGAATTAATAATGGAGAATAGGGAAATGGCAGAGACGTTGAACAAATATTTTGCATCGGTCTTCACAATTGAAGACACTAAAAACATCCCAATCAAGGGGCTATAGGGAAGGAGGAACTTATACAATCACTATCACTAATGAAGTAGTACTTGGCAAAATAATGGGACTAAAGGCGGACAAGTCCCCTGGACCTAATGGCTAACATCCTCGGGTCTTAAAAGTGGCTGCAGAGATAGTGGATGCATTGGTTGTAATCTACCAAAATTCCCTGGATTCTGGGGTGCTCCCAGTGGATTGGAAAACTGCAAATGTAATGTCCCTATTTAAAAAAGGAGGCAGACAAAAAGCAGGAAAATATAGACCAGTAAGCCTAACATCTACCGTTGGGAAAATGCTTGAGTCCATTATTAAGGAAGCTGTAGCGGGACATTTGGAAAAGGATGATTCAATCAGGCAGAGTCAGCATCGTTTTATGAAAGGGAAATCATGTTTGACAAATTTGCTGGAGTTCTTTGAGGATGTAACGAGCAGGGTGGATATGGGGGAACCAGTGGATGTGGTGTATTTAGATTTCCAAAAGGCATTCGATAAGGTGCCAGATAAGAGGTTACAGCATAAGATAAAATTTCACGGGGTTGGGGGTAATATATCAGCATGGTTAGCGGATTGGCTAACTAACAGAAAACAGAGTCGAGATAAATGGGTCATTTTCTGGTTGGAAAACAGTGACTAGTGGAGTGCTGCAGGGATCAGTGCTGGGTCCTCAACTATTTAGAATCTATATTAATGACTTAGATGAAGGGACCGAGTGTAATGTAGCCAAGTTTGCTGATGACACAAAGATGGGTGGGAAAGCAAATTGTGAGGAGGACATAAAAAATCTGCAAAGGAATATAGATAGGCTAAGTGATTGGGCAAAAATTTGGCAGATGGAGTATAATATGGGAAAATGTGAAGTTATCCATTTTGGCAGAAATAATAGAAAAGCAAATTATAATTTAAATGGAGAAAAATGGCAAAGTGCTGCAGTACAGAGGGACCTGGGGGTCCTTGTGCATGAAACATAAAAAGTTAATATGCAAGTACAGCAAGTAATCAGGAAGGCAAATGGAATGTTGGCCTTTATTGCAAGGGGGATAGAGTTTAGAGAAGTCCTGCTACAACTGTACAGGGTATCGGTGAGGCCATACCTGGAAACTGCATACAGTTTTGGTCTCCGTATTTAAGGAAGGATATACTTGCATTGGAAGCTGTTCAGAGAAGGTTCACTCGGTTGATTCCGGAGCCGAGGGGGTTGACTTAAGAAGTTAGCTTGAGTAGGTTGGGTCTATACACATTGGAGTTCAGAAGAATGAGAGGTGATCTTATTGAAACATATAAGATAATGAGAGGGCTCGACAAGGTGGATGCAGAGAGGATATTTCTACTCATAAGGGAAACTAAAACTCGGGGACATAGTCTCAGAATAAGGGGCCGCCCATTTAAAACTGAGATGAGGAGGAATTTCTTCTCTCAGAGGGTTGTAAATCTGTGGAATTTTCTGCCCCAGAGAGCTGTGGAGGCTGGGTCATTGAATATATTTAAGGCGGAGATAGACAGATTTTTGAGTGATAAGGAAATAAAGGGTTATGGGGAGCGGGCAGGGAAGTGGAGCCGAGTCCATGATCAGATTAGCCATGATCTTATTGAATGGTGGAGCAGGCTCGAGGGGCCAAATGGCCTACTCCTGCTCCTATTTCTTATGTTCTTATGCACTTGACAGTACAATGTACAGTTGCATTGGCATAGCATTTAATCGAACAAAAACTATGCATTGCAATTAATTATAAAACATCTTAAATAATGTTTTCAAAAATATGAATATTAAACTCATTTTGAGTCTTGTAAGTTTGGAATGATTTAATTCAGGGAGAAAAGTACTTTGCCTCAGACATGTTGAATGTATTAACTAAATTTACAGCATCACAAATTTCATATTTACAAGGTATTCATCTCATGCAACTTTAATTTAATGATTTCAGTACTACATTTTTGACTTTCAAAATACACATTGATTCTTTTGTATTTAAACTTCAATAGCATCATTCTGTACATTTCAAGTGCTGACTGTAAAATTATAGACATTTTCTGATCCACAGAACGTTTCTCAGTCCACAGCATTACTAAAATACAATTTCTAAAATTAAAAATTTGTTTTAACGTGAATTTTGGTGCTAAATCTCTACTACAGTCCATCATGAGTTAATTGGTTTCAAACATTTAAATGACTTGAGTTAAATAGAATACAATAGCAGACATAGTGCTTTTCCATTACATTTTACATCTCTTGTCATTGATGTGAAATACAGAGATGGAAAAGTAGGTTAACCATTACTGACCCATAGTTCAAATGGCAGCATTTAAATGTCAAACTCAGTCATGCATCAAGCCCTAAGCTCAAACTTTGCACTAGTATGCCTACAATTGGATAAGAATACTTTTTTTCAGTATTTTTTTTACAAAGCTTCTCAATGAGCAGAATTTCTTATGAAGAAAATTGCTTAAAAATCAGATTTGTTGCTTACAAATTCAGTGCCCTTGATGTCTTAGTTTTATTTCACTGCACCTATCAGGCATTATGACTTCACTTCTTAGTGCATGCCTAAATTATATTCAAATAATAAAAATAAATTAATGTTTGTGAATAAGGAAAGCTTGCTCACAAACGAAGATATATCTGTTGGTAATTTTGCTTGGAATAATGAAGGTTAATTTACATCTTACTTGTGTTTACTGTATTATTAAAACTGTTCCCTTAAGCCATGTCAGAAACACATTACATCTATGCAGTGCAGAACTAAGCTGGAGTTTATCCAGATTAATACATTTGCATTGAAAATGTAATTTCGATTATAATTAATCTAAAGTGACACTAGATTAAAATGACAATATAAATGAGATATTGGTGAGTTCTGCTTCACCAGATGAATTTTTGGCCCAGTAAAAGCTACTTGTACTTAAGGTCTTGAATTCTGCTTCCTGATTGTTCCAATGTACCAATTACTGAGATAAACTAATGTGTGCAACAACATGGTGACACAAGTACTCTAATGCTGGAAAAAAATGACAAGGGTTTAGCTACTAACTGGGCTTTATTTTACTGGGGCCCATATTGTATAATCCGGAGTGATTTTGAAATTGTGAAAATCAAACTGAAACGTGAAGATCTATTTTCCTGATGCACAGTCAATTGGCCGGAATTGAAACTTGCCGAGGAGCAGTGATGCAAATAAAGATACCAATTGTAATATGCTTACTAAAATTATTTTTTTTAATCTTCATGTAAGGCAGCAGTGTTGTCTTTAAAAAAAAAATAGTGTGTATTTATTTTCACAGACTCATTTTGGAGCTCATATCTTTTGGGTATAAAAAGACATACGACTACCTAGAACCAATAGCCTTTAACCTATTTCACTGCTTCTACTTTACCGCATCTAACATAATGTAACTGTGCCTAACACGCCTAAAAAGACAGCTAACGTAATATTATTTTTTGACTGCAGTTTTCTCTTTGATACAAAACTCAGAAAAAATTACAAACTAAGAAAAAAATACAGAAAATCATGCACCCTGCAATATCTGCCAAGTAAAATAGAGAAAGGAGCCTGTGGTATTTATACCAGATGCTGGTTTTTATGCAAGATGCGATTAAAGCAGGACAATTTCTGCAAAAAGCATTAATTTAGAATTTATTGCTCAGGTAGAGAAGGCTGCTTTGTATTACTAAGGAAAATGACAACAAAAAGTAGACTGAAAGGCCTCTGGTCAGCGATACTGATATGCCTCACCATAATGGAAAAAATACATGATTGGTATCTAATCCTGAGCTTAAACAAAATTAATATGTCATCAGAGGAATCACAAGTACAGCAAAGATTAATGAAAGGCGCTTAAAATTACAAGCACGTAAACTTATTTGATTAAAAAATAATCTCACTGGCCATTCTGTAATATTCTTCAACTTATCCGCATCTATCCTGTCAGATGGTTATGATTAAAAATAGGTCAGCGTGAGGCTACTGATAGAAATCACATGTAAAACACACATGTGATGAACATGATTGAGACGGGGGAGGGGAACTGAGCAAATAATATTAAGATCAAAGAAAGTTTAATATGGAAAAATGACAAAATCTACAAGTATTACCAGAGTCTTTGTCAGACTTCTTGTTTTCTTTGTTGTCTTTTTCACTTGTATCCTTGTTATCAGTAGCAGCAGCTGGAACAGTGGTTTTACCAGGTCCTTCAGAGTCTTCACTCTGCTCGTCTGCAATTAAAAATATATAGGAGATTAGGATAGCAGATTACAAACTGTGCAGGATTTGTTTAGGGGAAACATTTACTGTATTCTGTACCTTGTACTTCACAGATAGTAAAAAGTAAAAAATACAGCATATGCTGTTCCGTACTAATTTCAACGCTTTTACTCTGCTTTGGAAGGTTAACTATAATCCAAGTAAAATACTATTCACCACTTGTAAATCTAAAGTAATGTATTTAATTGCATATGTGGATACAAAATTTAAATAATGTTAAACTTTAGATGTTTCTCACAACAGCCATAAAAATGATTATAGAACACATATCAACATCTGTTGATATGTGATAATAGAAAATTGATAGTTTAATTGTATACCGGATTTTATTGTCAATATATAATTTAATATAGTCAAGCACAACATTTACTGAATGGCATAATAGAAAATTGAACTAATTCAGCTTTTTGGTCATTTTGTATTGATTGGAGAATGTATGATTCATTTTCGAAAAGATGATTACCTATAGGGGGCACTCTTTTAGGTACAAATGTAATATTCTCTCGATCAGCATACAGTTGACGCCCATTTAAAATGCTTACTAAAGACAGATTACATTGTATACCTCCATCTATATCTATAGCCAAATCTATAAATGCAAAAGCTGACACCAATTTAAATAGTTATGTATTCTTCCAAGCTGTAATGGTGCTGGATTAATCTGTTAATGCAGTTAGCTGCATGGCTCGGGTTATGCAGCACTAATCCATGAAATGCCCACTGTTCATTTTCATCCTGTGATCATTTGTCTCTCACTGTGTTGATGTCACAGTTTAATGAATTTTTAGCAGTCTGAGTAATGCCAGATAACCAGGCCCGCAACTCCCACAGCACTGCATGCTGCGTTCATTGCACTGCAAAATAAAAATCATATTTGCAGGTCCCGGTAGGCATTAAACAAATTAGGAGATGGAAAGAAAATGGCACAGTATCCTGTCGGTCAAAGCAAAAGACTGCACTCATCAGATTCATAAAATCTTAATAACCATAAGAATTGACCCTGAGGAGGCAAATAGGTCCCAAGCACACTGACATATCATCCCCCAGCCCTTGTTTGATAAGCAATGCTTTTGTTAACTGACTAAGACAAGGTAACCCCTTAAGTTCCATATTACTATACCATTTTACATTTAAGCACAACACATCAACTCAGGAATAAATATAACATAACATTTTCATTGCAAATGCTATAGTGATTGAAGGGGGAAAAATGAGCGCACTCTGAATGCTATGTTTTATTGATAGTGTTCTGACAGCAGGATGATATATTCTCTGTCATATGCAGCAGCTGGTTACAAAAATTGCTAGTTTAGCACTAAGATGACTTTTGGGTGACAGCATTCCAAAATTCTGAAATGCAGAAATAATAAACCTGAGTGCCATGCTCAATCAGTGGATTAAAAACATTCTACTCAGATATACAATACAATGTTTGCTTTTACATACAGGTACAGATTGTTTAATTTTATTTTTCAATTTGAAATCAATTCAATTTATTTGCTAGACATATTAGATGATAGGAGTAGATTTTACCTTTACACAAAGACAAGAAATGGGATCATTTTAAACTGATCTCTTTTAATCCATCTCAAGGGTGTGTTAAAAACAGATTGATCTAAATTGATTTGTACCTTGATGTGTACAGATTAACCCGCTTCAGATTGATTAGAATTGGTTTTCAAACTCTATTGGACTGCATCTACTCCCCCTTATTTGTCTCTATGGTAGCATTTCAGTATTTTACCGATCTTGATTGTTAATCAAAGCGGTGACACTGCAAGCTTGCTGGTCGCAGTAGGTGGACAAGGCAGTATTTGTAAAGGTGGTATGGGAGCACAGTTTGGGCTGCTGAGAGTCTGTGATCATGACCTGATAGGGCTGTGTTAATGCCAAGTGCACACAAGGCTCATATCCAGTGTCGGGCCCTACAACCTTAGAAAGCTTGTGAAAGACCTTTCTTTCTCATCCTTGAGAATTTATGCATTGTTCTTTCACTGGATTTACTGACCCATTTCCCGTGGGCGAGGAAATGAAGTGTCACGGAGTGTCCTTACCTTCGGGGGACATGAAATTTTCAAGGCTATCACGGCACACATTAATAAAACATGGTGTGTTAAAAGGCAAATTATGAACCCAGTAAGAGTGACTATCATCTGGGTCTCATCAGTCAGTTTGCTCGGTCCTCTTCTGCCTTTCTGGTATGTGTTTTAAGAGCAAGAGAAATTCCCAGACATGTTCTCCTATACATCATCATGGAGTCTGACCCTGGCCTGACCCTCACAACAGTTTGACTAATCTGAACGTGAACAAAGACTTTGTGTCAGCAGCACAGAGCAACTGTGGGATAGACTCTCCCTATCAACTTAATAGCAAACAGCAGTGCTGAGGCTATAACTTTAGAGGGTTCCAACGTGCCACAAACAAATAAATCTCTGAGGTAAACTGTCCGCCAGATTCATATTTTTATCCTTTTACCTCTCTATTTGCTTGAATGCAGCAAAAAGAAATTATTTGTAAAAGAGCAACAGAGGCTTGTTAGAAACTAGAAGCTGTTTATAGAAAAATACATATTTTAAATCCTAAGACAGGCTACAGTACTATTTCAATTAGACTCCTATGTGCAGTAAAATGTTAAATCCTGCTTGTACTATATTTAGATTAAGATATAAATTCCACAGGAAAAAAAAATCCTATCTGGTTTGATAACAAAGTGTACACAGTTTTTCCACCTTTTCCTTTAAAAAAGAGCTCTGATTTTTCTCATTGCATCTACTACTAAATGTGAGATCATGTACTGCAGAGATTAAAAAGAATGACTGTCGAGTAATATTTCCCTGGTTACAAGGAAAAGACTAAAGTGTATCAAATTAATGGCTGAAGGAGGACATGGCAGTCTATTTGCCTAATACATTTCTCATTAGAAAATGTGAGACTTTCAAGGCCACAGGGTCTAAATGGAGCTCAGGGTACTTTTTAATGCACAAGGTTTATTACATGCTGTGGTAAAAATGGGCACGCTGCCATTCTCAATGTCGGAGCTATAGCTTTTCTTAATTATAATCAAAATTAATTAGTTGAAACTCCAGGGTTAGGTGATCTCCAAAGTGAGTTCAATGATATTTTTAACTGTCTTTTTTTAAAAGATATATCACATTCTCACAGTTGTGCCGAATATGATAAATAAGCTTATGCTTGAGCAATCATTCTCTTTACTCAGGAAAACTAACAGTTTAAATTTCAGTTTAAATATATATCCTTTTATTCTAGATATGAAATGCACAGAAAAATATGGTTTTGAACAACATTTCTGACAGAAAATGGCTAAAATGTCTATTATGGAGATTATGCTAATGGCACAAGAGCATTAAACAGCAGAATAAAAATAACATTAGCCTAACACATTTTAACAAGGAGATATAAGAATCTAGTTCTAATCAGTTCAATGTTTTTAATCCATATTTTGCACATGCTGTTTGGAGGATAACCACAATTAATGTCTGAAGCCCACGTGCTTTAATTAAAATGATTCATAATATTTTGTTCTAACCTCAAGTTTCCCCCCCTCCTCTTGATAGATGGAACACTCTAGTATTGTAAATGGTTCTATCCAGGGTCAAGAGCAAGAGCCTTCTCCTTCCACCATATATAGTACAAAAGCTCTAAGGGGAATCAAGTTCAAATATCATCTTCAAATGAAAATGGCTCTGAATTCTGACCCTCTGAATGAACATTCCCGCTTTACTATTAGCTTTAAGTGCCTCCCCCTACAATTCATTAATTAAAAACAGAGTCACGATTTTTAGCCAAAGAAATGTTTAACTTATTGATGGACAATGGATTTATAAGATAAAGCAGAAAATGCAAAACATACTTAATTTATAAAAAAGATTGTGGACTAACAAGAAAAGATCCCAGAAGTTGTGATTATCTTTTACAAATACTAAAGAAAAGAACACTTTTAGTGTGAAACCCTCCATTTCACACGTAGTCTCTGTTTCTAGAGATGAGATTTCATTACTGTTCTCTGCTTTAATTTTGTCACTTTAAACACTCAGGATGCTGCACCCTGATGTTAGACCTCAACTGCCCAAGCAGCAGCTTTCAGTCTCTTTCAGGAATCTCTGAGATCAAACTCTGTCTTCTTCTGCTTATGGGTAAGTAATAATGACTTAAGAACAAAACCCTCTGACATACTGACAAAACTATCAGGTTTCGTGTGAAAGTTAAAAGCATAACTACTAGGATATACATCTCACCCGAATTATGGCATGGTCTTTGGAAGTCGTGCATTATGTGGATTATAATGAAGTTCATGCCATAGCAAATATCCTGTAACAATACCATGAAATGTGACCTAAAAACAATGAGAGCGGAAGTTCAGTAGTCTTAGAATAGATGAAGTCTATTGTGTGCAACTGATTCGTATTGAGCATGGGGTATAGTATGTATTCTATGTAAACCTAAACTGAGATGCACTACTGCTGACAATGAAATCCACAAATGATTTTCAAACCTACTGCAGTCACCTACTATCATAGTAGGTTTGCTATACAATAATCATAGCAGTTGTTCCAAATGCAAACAAAACAAGTTTTGAGTCATTGTGTTCACTTTACATTGAGTTTGGGGGGAAGAAAAGGCTTAAGATTTTGATCTTTTGCGATAGTAAAAAACAGCCCGTTTTACATCTCTCCCGATTTCAACCGAAATAAAAATCGGGAGAGGTGGAAATCGGACTGCCGATTCGCTGTCACTTGTTTTACACTATCGACAAAATCTACTCCTAGGCCTCATAGGTACCCTGGGAGATCATTCACAAATTGTCAGTTTTGCATGACTGATAAATGTCAAGACTTCATTACAGTTACTCATGTGAATGTGATATTTGTGACAGCACCCAAAATAAATGTGATATGTAAGAAAAATGTTTCCACCTGTCCAAAGGAAACCCTAGTTAGATCCAATAGAAAGGGTGTGACACTGCTGCAATGCCAGGTCCATAGTTGCTAATAATGTAGACATGAGCCCTGCCAGTGACTTTAAAAAAACACATTTTATCTCAAGAGGATTTTTGACAATATTGTAGGTAGAGAATACTTTGGGCAATGGGCTCTAGACCCACAAAATATGCACACCTGCTACTACTGAAAGAAATGTCAGTGCCATTATCATAGAATAATATTCTTAGGTACTCCAAAATTCTTTCCTTTACCTGAATGAAGGACAGTAAACATAGATGTAAGAAGGGGGAGGGAGTAAATCAGATAAACAAGCACACACATACATACAGATAGGATTTGATATCACAAGATACTGGATATATACTTCACATTTTTGTTGTGACCCATGCAAGTCAGTGTTTGATTGCCTTTAGTGATATATTTGTGAAGATCTCACAGAAATCAGTACACTGTTCACAATAAGATCCAAAACCAGAAGCTGACACCTATTTTATCACAAACTGGAGATTAGTCTTAATTTTAGTATGCTATTGCACTTATATCACTGTCATAGCCCCAGAGCAAAGTGACAAAACAGTACCCTGGGAAATGGGCTCTATTCACAGGTCACAACTTTGATAACCTAAGCAACTATTGATTCAGTTTGGGATTTTATGAACTGAGGAATTAGGTGATCTAGAACATTATTATTAAGGAAAGTATATCTATCTCAGCTTCAGTTTACAAAAGCTATGCTCAACATATCTGCTGTAGTGGTAATAAATGGGGGGGGACTTTGTGTGGAACAAAATCTGCAGCTGCTAATGAATATATATCTCGATAGCCAAAGTGACTAAGAAACAAGCGTGTCTACATTATAAATTCAACAGAATGGGTGAACTCTGTTCACTTTGCTGAACCCAAGCAATAAAAAAGTCTAATAAAAATATATTTTTCTTTTAGAATAGTTAATGGCAGAAAATATCTGCTTCAGACTTATGGAGCTTTTATGTTTTTTCATAAACTAGTTTTTAAAGAAAACCATAACAGCACCTTCCTCCCGCCATCACACTGTATGGCTCTGTTGAGTTATGCTTAGAAAGTTCTAGAGACAAATATGGGTTAGCATTTCCATCGTGTGCTATTTTTAAGGAATTGGTTAATGCTTTTGTGTGAAATTCTTCCTCTTTCTAATTTAGCAAAGGTATTAATGCATCGTTTAGTTAAATCAGTGAACAGTGAAATGTCACCTGAAAGCATTAACCAATTATCTTAAAGTAGTGCACAAAGGAATATGTACACCAACTTGCTCCAGAAATCTTTCACTTCAAACAGTCTACTTGTACTTTCATTGTTGATTTTTCTAATGCTAATTTTGTGCATTTCTACAGCTCATACACTAATAATGTGTGTTATATATCAGACTGAAAAATTGAAACCCCCATGAAATGAATGTATCCATTTTAGCCATTTCTAACAGAAAATAAAGGATACCTGGGAGTGATTACAAGGCTGCAATCTAATTTACGGTTCAGACGATCTCATCAACCATGAGAATGGACTCAAGCGGTTTAAAACAATCATTTAAACTACTCAATTAGATTACAGCCTTGAAATCCCTCCCCCATATTTTCCATTATTTAGAAGTATATGGTTTCAGTTTTATGTGGGGGTTGTATTCTGCTTTTGGTTATTGGTTTTTGTGTTGGTGGTGGTTTTCCATGCCAATGCCAACAGTCAGTATAATCCTGCTCTGAGCCATGACACCATTCGGAAGGATTAACACGTATGACGTTATTCCTACTGGTTTATTGAGAAAAATCTATAGTTGATTACAACAACTTGCAATATAGCATCTTTAACATAGTAAAAAGTCCCAAGGCGCTTCACAGGACCATTATCAGACAAAGTTTTAGAGTGAGCCATAAAGTATGCATCGATTATGCTCACCAAATATTACGCTATTGCACTGAATACAGTATTGGCTAGTTGTATAATATAAGCTAAGCAATGCAAGAATTTTTTACACTACAGTTAAGCCCATCAGTGCATGAGATCAGTTTGGCTTCGGATCCTGCTAATTAACTAATGTGCAATGAATGGATCATGTGTCATTTGACTGTTGATCTATAAAACTCATATCATTATTTTTCACCAGAAGGTGTTGTTGTTTTTCACTTTTGATTCACAGCTATACTTCATCTTGATTCATACATTTCACAAGAATTTATAAAATAATTGCTTTGCTACTAATTTGGAAGTCAGTTTTAAATGGTTCTCTCTACTTTAAAGAATGACCACAAATAGATCAAATAAACATCCACAAATAAATAATACAGTAAAGAACTACAGGGCATGTGGCCCAACTCCTACACCCTTACATTAACTGGAGTAAGGATCTTTCAATCCAAAGTGACCAGATCTATGGGGAGGAGTCACAATAATGATAGCCTTCTTATTACAGCACATAACTGACTTGATCTGTCAGCAGGGTGAACTGAATTAAATGTAATTATTTTGTACTGTGCGTAGCCATCGGTACTGTATGCTTATTCACAGCATAATACAGCAATAGCAGCTGCTTATTCCAGCCAACTCAACTGACCACATTCATCACCAAATGCCTCAATTTCACTCAAGGTCAGAACATTAAGGCAGCAACCACTAATCAGCCATATTTCATGAGGAGCTCACAGGAACCAACCAAACATGCTGTGTCTCAGTTGAAATATATACTTGCATTTTAATAGCGTGAAAACCTCACAGGTGTCTAATTTGAATGATTGTAGAATTTTTTCCTCAGAATCTATACTTTTAGATACTGAAGTTAGCATGGTAATTCAAACAGAATAATTGTGATAATTAACTTCCGTTATTACAACATTAATGGAAAGAAATATCAATCATCTGTTTGCAGTATACTCATTTTATGTATAGAATACAAAAAAGGCCTACATCCAATGCCATATTGCAGCAGATGTATTTGAATGGATGGATTTATTCTCAACAAGCTCAAGCAGCACAGGAAACAGCAATTGATCTAAAACTGCATGCAGGTTAAAAAAATATGGAAATGGTATCTTAATATTCTGTCAGTGAATATTGCTTATATCATTGTTCTTGCAACAGGACAACCAGCCTGATGGAAACAATTATTATTGCATTAAAAATAATCAAGATAAAATCCTTTCCATTCTGATATTTTTCTTCTTTTTCCATGTTTATTAAAAGCTGATTTTAAACATCTGTCTCTTAATTGTTTCATCTATATAGATGCCGAAGGGTAAACATTTCACACACGCCCTCCAACATGACCTGTGGTTAGACAGAAAACAGTTTTACCAGTCACCACGCAGCTTCCTGTCTATAACTTCTGAAGGCACTGGAGGCCGAGGTTAATGGCCTTTCCAATCTCTGTGATAAGAATTCATTTTGTTCTATTACCAGCAGTTATCGTGAAGCCTGTTGCATCACTTCAGCAGGGTTCAATCAATGAGAGAACCTAATGAAGTAACCAGCTGTAGCTCTATTTCCCTGGTCAACTCTATCAGCCAAATAAGATCTATCAGCCAAATCTCAAGCGCTTTCTTAATAACAACATCTTTAAATGCAAATAAACTAGTGACACCAAAGTATTTCTCTTTAATCTCCAATTTTTATGTTGCTTTCAAGAAAGGAGAAAGAGTGAAATGAACTTGGCAATGCTGCATTAGGGTGACAATAATGCAGTATGGGTTGAAGTGGTGCAGATGGTTGGAGCACCACAAATTTGCTCTTGACCAGTTAAAGTTTTACAGTAGATCAACAGTTTCAATGCTGAATTAGCTGCAGGATTTTAAAAAATTGCATTTCTTTTGGTTGAAACCTACTAAAGAATCGTAAGACTGGTTTCATTTGAGAAAATCCAAGTTGTTTACTATTTCATGGTTTGAAACTGCAGATATATCACTTGTGAAGATTGACAAACTGCTGCAATTACAAGTTTAGCTTTACTAATTATCATTTTCATAAGGAGATTTAACTTTGTGGGAGTTTTTATTTTGAAGGTATGTATTCTTCAGTAGAATAATAAAGCTACATTTCACTTTTTATTCCTAATTTGATAACAACTTTGTAGAAGGAAGTAGCCTTCAAAAACTATGGCTTTTAATATGTAAGACGTGCATTTGAGACTTGTAGACATCCTGTTGAGCTGAAGTACTAAATGAAAGACAGCACAATAATAGATGTGTTACTTCAGTGAAAGTTGAACGGTGTTTTAGAATGAAGACTTATTTCTGTTCTTTCCTGATCCTTTTTATGCTTTGCTGCGAATACAATGGCCCGGATTTTGCAGTCAGTGACGAAGGGAATGCACTCGCCACTAACCTCAAAGAAAGCTGCCCACAAAGATTTACCGGGCTCTGTGACGTCAATTTCCCCTATTCCGATGTTAGTTTCAATCTGGCACCATCTATAGGGGAGCTGTGGCGTCCAGTAACAGTGAAGCCATCAAGAAAGCTGAGCAGCCAATCAGATTAAAGAATTCGGACTTACAGCAAACCAGGAAGTAGAAAGCACTGATTATCATTCACGTTTTAATCATTTTACTGAGAGCGAAATCAAAATTGGGACACACACACGGAATTAAGGTAAAATCTGAAATGTCCAAAACCTAAAAAAAAAGTAATTTTTATTGTGCAAAAATGTAAGGAATTTTTATCATGGAATGGAGTGAATGACACTCCACATTTCTAAAGTTAGTTTTTCAGGGTCAAGGAGGTTGTTCAGCAGTAATTATGACTTAGTACGCCGTTAAAAACTAGCTACACCTCATTCAACAAGGCTTAACTTTTTCAATGGTTTCTACAGTGAGAATAATGTGTAAAAATTTGGAATTCTGTCAAATCAGTGATTGTGTGTTGATTTATGCATCCACAAAGACTGCAACAGTAGACCGTGTGGAGGAGCAGGGAACAGCAATTTCCGCATTTAACTACGCATGTTTGGATGCCAGAAGTTGCTGTCAGTTAATGACAGTGAGCGCTGACAGTTTTGCCATCAGTACAACCACAAATTTCAGGTCAATGCAGTCTTCGAGGCTCCTTGCACAGGCTATGCAGTGCAGCAGTGCCACATCCAGCCATGTCACATCAGCCTGTTATTTGCTATATTGTACATTGAAAGCCACTTGTAGCTTTGCTTACCTCATTCTGTTAAACAAGATAAAGTATCCCACAATGAAATTTGTACTCTTTTAGCTAGATTAGCTGGTTCTTCAAATTCAAATTAATGAAAGCAATGACATTTGCTTCTGGAAAGGAAAATAGCACAGAAGAGAAGCCAATAAAAGCAATTGCTGAGACTCAACTCCAGAAGCACGCGCAGAAAATGTCTATTTCATTAAAACCTAAACAATATCACATGTACAATGGAATATGCAATGTATTTGGGCATGAGGTTACATAAGCTCCAAATATATTTTTTCCAAAGATTAAAGTTTGATGCCTTATGCAATAGCAACATTGTTCTACAGTTACCACTTGAGTTTGAATGAAAAATTGAGTTAATGTTATCTATTCAATGAATGGAGTGCAATTACTATTAAACTCTCATGGTGATATTTTATGATATTGAAAGTAAGTGAAGCCCATTCCATATTACATTCCATAAGTAATTAAGACCTATAAATACTAACATGCACAAAACCAATTTTTTTCTTTCTGTTCAACCTAATAACTCAACCACTATTTCATTTGTTAGGAGACTATGCAAATAACTTTTCATAACAGCAACAACACATGTTGTACCAACCCAAGGCCCTTTCCATGCTTCAAACTGAACTCTTAGTGCCATTGCACAAATGAGTTCAAGTCTGATTTAAATTCTTAAAATGTAAAGATTTCATTAGGAAAACTGAAGGCTCATGGGTATTCCAAGCCATACATGAAAGTAGATAAGATTTTTATACCCAAAAGGCATTTTAAGAACATCTGTCAATTTTCTTTTATGGAATGTACTGATTGTGTGCTATTGATTGCATCTTAAACAAAGTTGTTACAAAACCCAACCGTTAACAATTCACATTGAAAGGGGCAATCGATATTTAAATGACTCTGTTCATTGATTTAAAATTAACTTTCAATTAAGAGATCCATATGACTTTTAAATGCAACACTTATCCATTCCAGCGAAAAGGTACATTTATTGATACTCTTAAACAGCAGTGGCTGCTTTCACATCGATTCGGTCATTTGTGCTGTGATTCGTTAGCGTCATCAGCTTTAAAAACACGTAGCACAGCTTCACAACGCCTTATAGCACTAGCAGATGCAAGGAAGGGTTTGTTATATCAGCATGCTAACATGTTTTCCATTTAAATGCAAGAAGCTTGGAACATAACATCAGGTAGGATAAATGAAGTTGTAGTTATTTGAAAATGTATCTTTATCTGTACGGTTCTGCTAAATGCCTTCAGATTTTAAAACAATGACACAGTCAATGCTGCTTGCTTGCATTACACAGGAGCGATCCTTTATTTTGACTAATTAGACTATTGACAGCTTTTATTTCTGTAGGAGCAATGAACAAAATCTTTTATCAGTTATATAGATCCATCTAGAGTTCAACTATATTTTTTGGCTATGAACAGCTTCTATAAGATGTCTGAGTGTGTATCATTTAATATAATCCATGATATCGTTGAAACACAGTTTGTGTGTAGCGTCTTATAGTGAAATCCAGTGTCTTAACATAGGAAATGTTACAGAGACCTTATTAGCTAGAATACTGCTATAGTGCAATTAAAGTTATTAGCACTATTTACATGCAGCCTTGTTAATTTGCAAACAATTAGAACTAATGCCAGCTCCTAATTAAGCCATGCTGCTGAACCGAACTGAGTGGTTAATTAGAAGGAACTGAATAAGAAATATGCCCTTTAGCCTGCCAATTTCACAGCACTTTGTAACTCACTTCACCTCATGTTGTATCCAAGTAACGAAAGCATCTAAATCAAGTGCAGTGTAACAATGAGAACAGTTTATTGTGTTGTCATGCAGCAGGTGTACCGTGTACATGCAGTATTTTTTTCAATTGGCATGACTTACCCAGTGATTAAACAGTAAAGTGCAACAGAAAGTGGGAAAAGAGAAACAAAGTGCCATGATTTGGATTTGTTGATTTCATTGCAATTATGATAGAAAGGGACTTATAGTTCTTGTGAAATGGCCAGGTTTATGTGGGACTGTAGCTTTTCATTTCAACCGGAAAATGAATAGTTTTGTTACAAATTCTACTGACTCCTGTTCAATTAACTTCCGATATTTTAACTTTTTATTATGTTCTTAGGGCTCAAAATTGGCCCACCCCTTTTTTCGCCGCACTCACCGGAGATGCGCCGCTTTTCTGCGTTGAAAAAATTGCTCCTCACTTTGTCCGCTTGTCCGGCCTCTCCCGGGTCTTTGTGCAGTGTGGTCAGTCGGGTTGGGGGCGGAGCTAGTGTCCTGCGCTGAAAACAGTGCCGGGGCGTCTGCACATGCGCGTTGGAGTGTGCGTGACTTGCGCAGTAGCTCCTCGCCCCCAGCCTCTCAGACTATCGCTGCAGCGTGGGACCCAATCATCATCATACCGGCTACTGGTGCATCCTGCCCCCCCTATCCCAGGCCGAGTGGGGTACCGCACAGGCCGGCCCACTGCCTTCCCGGGTTGAAGATGAAGGTAGGGTAGGACTTACTTCTATTTTTTATTTGGATATTTTGAAAAAATTATGTAAATATGTTTTGTCTCTTGTGAATAGTGGTGACCATTTGTCAAGCCTATTCACCTGGTGCTATTGTGAAAGAAGAACATAAGTGACGGAGGAACACTGAGAGAATATCTTATTTATTTAAGTAGACTTTATTTAGATAATATGGGCTCAATTTTGGCCCAGTATAATCATTGCAAACAAATAATTGTTTAAATTAGGTGTGAGATTAGGGCAATTTA
Source organism: Pristiophorus japonicus (assembly GCF_044704955.1). NCBI lineage: Eukaryota > Metazoa > Chordata > Chondrichthyes > Pristiophoridae > Pristiophorus > Pristiophorus japonicus. Next base: position 380,359,696 of record NC_091977.1, read on the forward strand.
ATTCAACTATCTCTTACTTCTTTTATTTTGTAGTTTAAGCTTCCATAAATGCTTCTCATGTATAGTAAATTAACTTTGCGAAGTTTGTCATATGATGTCCTGTATAGCTATTTGATCCTATTCATATTCTTTAGACAAGTCATTAAGATCTGCTGCGCTGATTTCTTAACTCTCTGCAAGGGTTTTCTGAAGTTCCCACATACGCTGGCCTAAGTAGATTTGAAGTAACTATTAGCTGGCTAAAGTGACCTAAACTGGCGTAGGTGGCTGGTAACGCCCCCTTTTGAGAAAAACTAAACTAAATTTAAAAAATCGTAACTAATTCAATTACACTGGCGCAAATTGAATATGCAAAATGGGGATTTTTAAGATACTCCAGAAAAATCAAGTTGCTCCAAAAAAAACGGAGCAACTCCTGGCCAATTTTGAGCCTATAGAAACCAAAATTTCTATTGCTATGCCTTCAGTCTCAGGCTTTCAGTGATGCAAGGAACTTACGTTGGGGTTTGGAAAATGGGACGACAGATGTCGAGGGATATCTGACTGATTCTTTTAAAGTGTCCAAATAAAGATAAATTTGCAAATAGTTAATTATTGGCCAGTTTCAGGACACATTCTGACAAAACTACTCAGCTCCAATCCTTGTTACAGGCTTGTTCCAGACAAAAGGAATGCTAGGGAAGAGGTGACAGTAGGTGTCTTTCACATCAATGCAGTATTCACCCAAGTAAGGAACCATACCAAAATTGAGGTCAATTGGGATAAATCGGAAACTGTCCAGTGGCTGGAGTCATACCTGATGGAAGTGGTTTCTCAGAAGCCAATCATCACATCCCCAGGGCATCACTGCAGGAGTTACTCAGGGTAGCCTCCTTAGCCCAACCATCTTGAACTGCTTCATCAAAGGCTTTCCTTCATCATGTCAGGAGTGACGTTGCTCTCTGGCAATCCTACACTCTTCGGTCCATTCACAATTCCTCTGATAATGAAGTGGCCATGCTAGCCTACAGTAGGACAACATCCAGGAGCAGGCTGACAAATGGCAGGTAACATTCATGTCACATAAGTACCAGGTAATTACCATCTCCAACAAGATAAAGCCCAACCACATTGCCCTAACATTCAATGGCATCACCATTACTGAATTCCCAACATCAGCATCCTGAGGGTCACCAGTGACCAGAAGCTTAACTGCACCAGCTATATCAACATCATGGCTACAAGCACAGGGCAGAGGCTGGGTACTTTGCAACAGGTAGTCCATTCCCTGGCCCCTCACTGCCATCAAAGCCTCCCTGAAAAAGTGCAACATCCCCACCAACACCTGGGAGTCCCGGCCAAAGACTGCCCTAAGTGGAGGAAGTGCATAAGAACATAAGAAACAGTAACAGGAGTAGGCCATATGGCCGCTCGAAACTGCTCCGCCATTCAATAAGATCATGGCTGATCCGATCATGGACTCAGCTCCACTTTCCCGTCCGCTCCCCATAACCCCTTATCATTTAAGAAACTGTCTATTTCTGTCTTCAATTTATTCAATGTCCCAGCTTCCACAGCTCTTTGAGGCAGTGAATTCCACAGATTTACAACCGTCTGAGAGAAGAAATTTCTCCTCATCTCTGTTTTAAATGGGCGGCCCCTTATTCTAAGATCATGCCCTCTAGTTCTAGTCTCCCCCATCAGTGGAAACATCCTCTCTGCATCCACCTTGTCAAGTCCCCTCATAATCTTATATGTTTCGATAAGATCACCTCTCATTCTTCTGAATTCCAATGAGTAGAGGCCCAACCTACTCAACCTTTCCTCATAAGTCAACCCCCTCATCCCTAGAATCAACCTAGTGAACCTTCTCTGATCTGCCTCCAAAGCAAGTATATCCTTTCATAAATATGGAAACCAAAACTGCATACAGTATTCCAGGTATGGCCTCACCAATACCTCATATAGCTGTAGCAAGACTGCTCTGCTTTTATACTCCATCCCCTTTGCAATAAAGGCCAAGATACCATTGGCCTTTCTGATCACTTGCTGTACCTGCATACTATCCTTTTGTGTTTCATGCACAAGTTCCCCCAGGTCCTGCTGTACTGTGGCACTTTGCAATCTTTCTCCATTTAAATAATAACTTGCTCTTTGATTTTTTTTTTCTCTGGGAGACACTGAGCAATTTGAGTATCGTTGCTGAGAGCATGCAGAAATCAAGCGCAGGCAGCAGAAAGAGTGTGCGGCAAACCAGTCCCACCCACCGCTTCCTTCAACGACTATCTGTCCCACCCGTGACAGAGACTGTGGTTCTCGTATTGGACTGTACAGCCACCTAAGAACTCATGTTAAGAGTGGAAGCAAGTCTTCCTCGATTCCAAGGGACTGCCTATGATGCTGATGATGACTGCCTCTTCACCATTAAAAAGGCTCAAAAGTGTTATGGAATACTCATCGTTCACCTGGATGTGTTCAGTGACAACGCTCAAGAAGGATTGCTTCCAGGACAAAGCAATCTGCTTGATCAACATCCCCACCACTGAACTCAATATCTACCCTCAGATCGCCGAGGCGGTCAATGCCAGCAGTGTCGTACCCAGTACCTGGCTCCAGTGCTCAAAGAGGTTTCATGACTTCAGACAAGTGGTCAAGGTCAGTGAATGCATCTGAAAAAGCTAACGCTTACCAAATGCACCACTAGTCTCACACACTGCTCAATGCACGACCCATCCCATCACTCACCTACCAACAATCTCTACCAAACACGAGGCACAGCTCACATTTCTAGCTTCATCTCAACCCCTTGGAGGAAACGATGCTGGTCATTCTTGGCAGGATCTTGGCTGTGCCGTTGTCCAGCGGTGGGGCTGAAAGAATACAAGATGCCGGTATCCTCATACGTTATCCTCCTTCGCACATCCCACTTCCCCCTCATCCCACAATATCTTCTGCTTTACAAGCTGCACATGTATGCATACATCTCTTGTATTACACCCCTCCCCACACCTTGTGCCTTCCTCATTTCAGACACCCAAGAAATCTAGCATGCCCAGCCAGTGCTTAACCAAGAAGAGGGAGAGGAGAGTGAGGAAGAAGAAACCATCACTTGATTTGACACTCGCAGCCATCAGCTCCTTAAGGTTATCCTGCAAGGCCATCTGCAGTGTCCCCCACTGAAAGTCAGTAGCCTTCCACCAGCCATGCTGCAGCCACTGGGGTAGCACTGCGTAAGAGCACCAGGTTAGGCAAATGCACAGGCAAGACACTCACTAAAGGAATACACAAGGGTGATTAGTTGATTTCCTGATGTAATATTGGATGCATATAGGGATAAGGTTAGATTGGAAAGTTTGCTTTGTGGTGGCTTTTATTTCAGCATTGTGGCCAAGAGGACGCTGTGCTGGTCAGTAACAGAGGGAAGATAAGTTGTGGGACAAATGTTGAAAAAGGAATTTGAGATGTGATCATTGGTACCACAGGCGGATGATTCGATCCCAGATGTCCTGGCCAGAAAGAGGCTCCTTTGGTTGCCTCCTTCCCTCCCGTGCTCCTCTTTTGCTTCTTCCTCTTCTTCCTCCTCCCTCTGCGAGCAGCTTGTCCTCTTTGCAGCTTCTTCATGTGATGCTGCAGCCCAAAGGAGACTGCAACTAGAGCCCCCAGGGTTGGGAGCAAGTGGTCTTCTCAGAGGGCTTCTTTAACAGCCAGAGCCCTGCACGTGTCCAGCAACACTACCTGCACACTTTAACAACTTTTTAAATGTATTGCAGCAAGCCACTATTCCAATAAAGTGTAAAGAAACCAGTACAAAAGCAAAAATCTAAAGTTGTGATTGTCCCTTTAAGAAGCGCTGACATTAGGTCTGTCGTAATTCTGCATGCACATTCTGCCTGTGTGCTTTGGAGAGGGCATTAATAAGAGTGGTTACATCCAAAATACCAGATCATGCATCAATTTTGTGTTGCACGCCGATTGATGTCACAATCTAGCTCATCTAAATATGTGAAGCGAGTTCAGGCAATGGCAGCGCTGCCGACCTGCCCAAAAAGGCAGCCACTGTGTTCCACACGGAAGCAGGCGGCCGCCATTTTTTCTTCCAAAATGGCCTTAACGGCCGGCACAAACTGATCCAATTTTCTGGCACGTCAGTGCAACAGGAGGAGGGAATGAAGCTGGACAGGTGGATGAGGTATCAGTGGGAGAGGATTTTGGTGGTAGTGATCATACTTCAGATAGATGGAAATGGATAAAGATAGGACAGGAGTAATAATTCTCAATTGCAGAAAGGCCAATTTTATTGAGCTGAAATGTGATTTCGCAAAAGAGGACGGAAACAGCTACTTGAAGGTAAATCAGTGTCAGAGAAGTGGGAGGCATTCAAGGAGGAGATAGTGAGGGTTCAGAGCAAATATGTTCCCATGAAAAAAAAGGATTGGAGTACAAATCTAGAGCCCCCTGCAAGTCAAGGGGCATACAGGGTAGGATAAAGAAAAAAAGGGAAGCTTATGTCAGATACTGAGAGCTCAATACTGCAGAATGCCAAGAGGAGTATAGAAAGTGCAGGGGCAAAATTAAAAAGGAAATTAGGAAAGCAAAGAGAGGGCATGAAAAAATATTATCAAGTATAGTAAAGGAAAATTCAAAGATGTTTTATAAATTCATAAAGAGCAAAAGGATAACAAAGGAAAGAGTAGTCTATTAGAGACCTAAAAGGAAACCTGTGTGTGGAGGTGGAAGATGTGGCTATAGTTCTTAATGAATACTTTGTGTCTGTCTTCACAAAAGAAAGATACGATGCAGACATTGTAGTTAATGAGGTGGAGTGTGAAATATTAGATGATATAAAGATAGTGAGAGAGGAAATATTAAGGGGTTTAGCATCTTTGAAAGTAGATAAATCATCTGGCCCAGGTGAAATGTATCCCAGACTGTTAAGAGAAGCAAGGGAGGAAATGTATTTTTATTTTCCAATCCTTTCTGGCTACAGGTGTGGTACCAGAGGATTACTAATGTTGTACCATTGTTTAAAAAGGGAGAAAAGGATAGACAGAATAATCAAAGGCCAGTCAGTGGTGGGAAAATTATTGGAAAAAGTTCTGAGGGACAGTATTAACCATCATTTAGAAAGGCACAGATTAATCAAGGCCCGCATGGATTTATAAAGGAAAGGTCGTGTCTGACTAACTTGATTGACTTTTTTGAGGAGGTAACAAGGAGGGTCAATGAGGGTAGTGCATTTGATATAGTCTACATTGATCTTAGCAAGGCTTTTGACAAGGTCCCACATAACAGACTGTTCAGAAAAGTAAAAGCCCATGGAACCCAAGACAAAGTGGCAAGTTGGATCCAAAATATCTCGGAGGCAGGAAGCAAAGGGTAATGGTCGTTGGGTGTTTTGTGACTGGAAGACTGTTTCCAGTGGGATTGCGTAGGGCTCAGTGCTGGGTCCCTTGCTTTTTGTGATATATGTCAATGACTTAAGACTTCAATTTGGGGCCATGAATAAGAAGTTTGCAGATGATACAAAAATTGGCCATGTGGTTGATGGTGAGGAAGAAAGCTGCAGATAGCAGGAATATAGCAATAGACTGGTCAGGTGGGCAGAAAAATGACAAATGGAATTCAATCTGGAGAAGTGCAAATAATGCATTTGGGGAGGGCTAACAAGGCAAGGGAATACACAATAAATAGTAGGGTACTGAGAAGTGGAGAGGAACAGAGGGACCTTGGAGTGCATGTCCAGAGATCCCTGATGGTACCAGGACAGGTAGTTAAGAAGGCATACGGAATATTAGCTGAGGTATAAAATATAAAAGTATAGGTTATGCTTGAACTGTATACAACTCTAGTTAGGCCACAGCTAGAGTACTGCATACAGTTCTATTCACCACATTACAGGAAAGATGTGTTTGCAATAGAGAGGGGACAGAGAAGATTTACGTGGATGTTGCCAGGATTGGAGAGTTTTAGCTATGAGGAAAGATTGGATAGGCTGGGGTTGTTTTCTTTGGATCAGAGGAGGCTGAGAGGAGATTTAAGTGAGTTGTATAAAATGAAGGACCTAGATAGAGTGGATAGGAAGGACCTATCTCCCTTAACAGAGAGGTCAATAATCAGGGGCATAGATTTAAAGTAATTATTGGTAGAATTAGAGAGGGGTTGAGGAGAATTCTTTTTACCTAGACGGTGGTGGGGGTCTGAAACTCACAACCTTAAAGAGTAGTAGAGGCAGAAACCCTCATCACATTCAAAACATACTTGGATATGCATTTGAAGTTCCCTAACTTACAAGGCTACGGAACAAGAGGTGAAAAGTGGGATTAGGCTTGATAGCTCTTTTTCAGCCAGCACAGACACGATGGGCCGAATAGTAACCTTCTGTGCCATAAACCTGTATGAGCCTATTCTGTTTATTCAAGAGTGTGAATTTGTTTTACAATATAATCATTGTTTTGCATTGTCTTAATGAGAATGAATTAATAAGCCAAGCTTGGTTTGTTGATACCATACCCGTCTCCAGAGGTGATTGGTTGCCTCCTTGAAAAATCACTTCACAAGGATTCAGGGTCCACTTACACTACCGTTGTCGAATCAGTTCAAAGTGCAGTTATGTGTAAATGCAGGCTGAGTGTGTTGTCAGGGCTTTTACACTCAACTTACATTTACAATGGTGTAAAACTATTTCAAATTTGCATTGATGATAAATTTGTGGAGTGTGAATGCACTGTTTGTATTATGTTCATTCATGGCAGTCTTGCTCCAAATGTTTATTGTATCACAGTGGGACAGGAAGTTAGTAAGAATATTTACTTCTGTGATTCAATATCAATGAAAAACGGGCAATATATATTTTGGTTTTCTATCAGTCACTGTTCAGAAAGAACTGGATTATTACAGCAGGCTACTGCCATAAACTGTTTCAATACAGTTGAATTACAGCAGCAGAGAGAACAGTTCTAGTTGTTATACTATCATACACATTTGTGATCACTGGAGATCTATCAGCAAGAAGATATCAAAATACATGTTGTATAATTAGGTACATAGATACATATATGAAATTAACTAGTGTGTAGTTTTTGCCAATGGCAACTTTACAAATGCTTGAATATTATCATTATAAAGTCTAGAGATTATTTGTAAAATTGACGGATGAATCAGAGGTCTGCATCATTTCCAGTAGCCAGCTGTGAAATTCCAAATTAGTTGTGAGTCATGCAAAAATTGTTTGAACAACAGCACACACTTTCAGTTAAAAACTGCAGAAAACTGCAGAGAATACAGCACCTTTACATGAGTCTGAGAATCATGGTCATCTTGTCTACAGAGTCCGCAGCAAGCCCGCCTATTATAATGCAATTATACAAGTCTCTTTATCCTGACACTTGCATGAGCTGATGCCACTCAGTCTCTAGCTTGCTTCATTTTTATGCCATGGCCCAGTGCTGTCTGTTCAACTGAAGTTAAACTGCCCCAGGCTGACCTATGGGTAGCTTGTGATGTAATCCCTGAGAGTAAAATGCAAGCAAGCTAATTATATAAAGCATCAAGTTTTTTATACATATAATCTGCTCCTTTCCATCTCACCCATCGGCATACCTACTTAATACTGTAAATATTTAAAATCCTCATTTTGTCTGATGATCATCACCATCACATTAATGCAAAGCAAATTCTTTATGAGCTAATGAATGTGGGATATATCACTGTTATTTTAAGTGCTGTACAATTAAGAAGTTTCATCATAAATGCAGATATGAAAGCGTAAACTTCACTACATCTCAGATTAATTTGTAATTCATTATTTTTTTCCATCTTACAACATTCTGTAATAGTATAACTATCAAAACACAAAAAGCTTCTGAAGTTATTGTACTGGCTAGTATCATGACCAAGATCAAAGGTACTGATGTGTGAATTCAATGCCTTAGCCACCCCCTGAAATGTCTAATCATATAACACAAGTGTGACATAATTCAGCATATATTATGACAGTAGCAATTACAGAAAAGTGCATGACACCATTATTTCCAACTGGAAATTAGATGATTATGCTAATTAAGTGATAGATAGCAGGTGGCACAAAGCGGCTGTTATATGCCTGTCTGATCCACAGAGAGACTCACAGTCGAAGTCTGCATGCCCTGCCTCGGCAATGAGTGGCTCGAATGCTATTTGGTCCCTCAGTGAGGGCTTGGCATTTGCTTTGATTTAACACATCAAAGAGGTGAAAAAGGTAATTTTACAGTCTGGTGTGAAAAATCCACTGGCATTTTACCAATTTCAGCTGCTGGGATTTGCATGTGTATAAGCATATTACCAGTGTTACATTATAGCAGACTAATAGCGTAGTATAGATGAATCATTTTTAAAGGATGAACTGCTTAGTTCAACAAGCTAGTGTGCAGTGAAACCCATTTAGTAAACACAAAGAAATTGCAACTCCCTTTATAATTAAAAATTTTCAATTCTAAATGTGAATTGTGTTCCTGTTATAGTGAAATTATTCCCAACTTACAGTGGAAATGTAAACTCTGACGTTTCATTATTTTGCCCATAAAAATAGCATGATCCACATTCCTTTTATGGAAATTAATGCTTCCAGCTTCATGGTGACTTTCATTTGTTAGATGTGGGCACAGAAATATTTTTGGGACAGAAATAGTTTAGCAGCGTCGTAAGATCATTGATTTCATTTGGAGATACTTGTGGTGCTGCTGGGTGATGTGGGCTCTGTGAAAGCATTGATGTGAATTAAATTTCAATTGGGCAAGTGCTACAGTAACTATTTCTGAGACAATCCCTCTTGCTCCAGCACTTGCCAAGTGTGCTGTCAGGCTCTACACATCAAACTTCAATTTTTTATGAAATAAAAAAACAAAGTTTCAGTAAAATTACTCTTTTCTCTGATGGAGTGGACATTCTCAGCATCATCTCTTCCTTTTATTCACAATAGAGAAGGGTGTATGGGGTTGAGCTTATCTCTCTTTCTTTGTGGTCATTGCTACCCAGTGCTACCCTGCAAAAACACAATGGCCCAGAAATCCCGGTTTCTCCTTCCTGCGGGTGTTCGACTGGATTCTAGTAAAAAGCGCACCTACCAAAACCTGCTGCACCCACGAGAGTTCCCGATCCTGAGACCTCCACTGACTGCGTGCGCAGGGCTGGAGCTGCAGTCACGTGGCTCTGGGCAGCCAATCAAGGTATGTTCATTCATAATAATGGGAACTCCGTAAGTTGGAGTTCCCATTATTATGAATGAGAAACACCCCCCCCCCCCAAACACACAAAACATTAATAAAAAATAGATAAAATACACTACATATTTAACATTAATTTAAATGAAAGTTATTTATGTATTATTAAAATATATATTTTTCTGATTTTTTTAAAACGTTTTTTAAATTATGCTTTAAAATAAATTTAAAGTTTTTAAAAATGAAATGTGTTTTTTTAACTTTATTTTTTATGTTTTAAGTGTGTTTTAAAACTCTTACGCCTGTAAAAGTGGCTTTGCGCCTGCTTTTATCAGGCTCAAGAGTTTTCAGGACATCCGCTGGAAAAGATATGGGTAAATACTGCAATCTTGCTCATGCGAATGTCCTGGCTGCTGAGATACGGAAGATCTGTCAAGCTCCAGCTTGACAGATCAGAAAAGCCGGTTTTCAGCACATGTGCATTGTGTGCTAAAAAACGGCTTTTGCAATGCCTTCCCGGGTCCGTACACACTCAATACAGACCCGGGAGGCCGGAATTTCTGGGCCAATATCACAATCTCCTTTTCTAAAAGTGTTCTGAACAGTTCAACTACAGAAAATTGTCTCGGATCACATTCTTTTTAGTGAATCATACTGTACAAGAGGACATTAAGAAACTTACAGAATGGGCATATAATTGGCAAATGAAGTTTAACACAGATAAATGTGAGATATTACATTTTGGGAGGAAGAATAGGGAGGTCACTTATTACTTGGAGGGTGAACATCTCGGTGGGGTAGAGGAACAAAGGGATCTCGGAATACAAATACACAATTCACTAAAAGTTGCAACATAGGTTAACAAGGCCATAATAAAGCAAGCCAAGCACTAGGGTTTATTTCCAGAGGTATTGAATTTAAAAGTAGGGAAGTTATGCTAAACCTGTATCGAACCTTGGTTACTTACGAGTACTGTGTACAGTTCTGGTCGTCATATCATAAAAAGGATCATCATCATAGGCAGTCCCTCGGAATCGAGGAAGACTTGCTTCCACTCTTAGCATGAGTTCTTAGGTGGCTGTACAGTCCAATACGAGAACCACAGTCTCTGTCACAGGTCGGACGGATAGCCATTGAGGGAAAAGGTGGGCAGGGAGCCTGGTTTGCCGCACGCTCCTTCCGCTGCCTGCGCTTGATTTCTGCATGCTCTCGGCGACGATACTCGAGGAGCTCAGCGCCCTCCCGAATGCACTTCCTCCACTTAGGGCGGTCTATGGCCAAGGACTCCCAGTTGTCAGTGGGGATGTCGCACTTTTCAGGGAGGCTTTGAGGGAGTCCTTGTAACATTTCCTCTGCCCGCCTTTGGCTCGTTTGCTGTGGACGAGTTCCGAGTAGAGCGCTTGCTTTGGGAGTCTCGTGTCTGGCATGCAGACTATGTGGCCTGCCCAGCGGAGCTGATCAAGTGTGGTCAGTGCTTCAATGCTGGGGATGTTGGCCTGGGCGAGGACGCTAATGTTTGTGCGTCTGTCCTCCCGGGGGATTTGCAGGATCTTGCGGAGACATTACTGGTGGTATTTCTCCAGTGATTTGAGGTGTCTGCTTTACATGTTCTCTGAGCCATACAGGAGGGCGGATATTACTACGGCTCTGTCGACCATAAGCTTGGTGACAGTTTTGAGGGACTGATCTTCAAACATTCTTTTCCTCAGGCGGCCGAAGGCTGCACTGGAGGCGGTGTTGGATCTCATCATCAATGCCTGCTCTTGTTGATAGGAGGCTCCCGAGATAGGGGAAGTGGTCCACGTTGTCCAGGACCACGCTGTGGATCTTGATGTTTGGGGGCAGTGCTGTGCAGCGAGTACTGTAGCTCGACGACAGAGGTTGGAGTGACCTTGGACCTGGCCTGGAGACGGCGAAGGTTGAACAGCTTCCCACTGGTTCTGTACTTTAGCTCCAATCCAGCGGGGAGCTTATCAACTGTGACGTGGAGCATGGCAGCGAGGAAGATTAAGAGGGTTGGGACGATGATGCAGCCCTGCTTGACCCCGGTCTGGACATGAATTGGGTCTGTGATGGATCCGTTGGTAAGGATCACGGCTTGCATGTCGTTGTGGAGCAGGCGGAGAATGGTGACGTACTTTTGGGGGCATCCGAAATGGAGGAGGACGCTCCATAGACCCTCGTGGTTGTCATAAAAAGAATATAGAGGCACTGGAGAGGATGCAGAGAAGATTTACAAGGATGATGCCAGAAATGCAAGGGTATACCTATCAGGAAGGGACGAACAGGCTGAGTTTTATTTCTCTTGAAAAAAGAAGGCTGAGAGGTGACCTAATAGAGGTCTTTAAATTTATGAAATGTTTTGATAGAGTGGATACAGAAAGAATGTTTTCACTTGTGGGAAAGAGCATAACTAGAGGCCATCAATAAGATAGTCACCAAGAAATCCAATAGGGAATTCAGAAGAAAATTATTTACCCAAAGAGTGGTGAGAATGTGGAATTCGCTACCACAGGGAGTGATTGAAGTGAATAGTATAAGGGAGGAAGAAAGGGTTATGCTAATAGATTTAGATGAGGAAAGACAGGAGGAGGCTCGAGTGGAGCATAAATGCCGGCATGGACTGGTTGGGCTGAATGGCCTGTTTCTGTATGTATATTCTATGTAATCCTATTGTCAGTTTTAGAACAGGTTGCCAGCCTGGAGAAGAAAAGGATATATCAACTTTAATCTGAATTATTGTCAAGACTGCAGTCATTTTAAGTTCAATTGATTACTTACTGTAACTAAAGTGAAACTTGCTAATTTATTCTATTTCACCAAACTGTCAGTCAGTAATAATCAACCTTTGTTGGAAGCAAATATAATTCACTATAAATGTTCTACTATATTTGATCTGCTTGCAATCTTATTACCCATAAATTAAACATAAAACTATGCGCTACCATTAGGCAATTTAAAAAGAACAAATGAGTTCCTAATGATTGTCAGGTAAACCCAGTGTGTAGCTGAGCCATATAGATCAAAGGTCCCAAGTTAGATTCCTCTGTGCTAAATTAGCTGAGGTGGCCAGAATTCGCCTCAGTATCCATAGGTAAGAAAGGGTAAATTCAGGCAGGGTTCCTGTTCTTGATCATCATCCAGTGACCCTTGCTGAAAAGCATGTTTGTGTCGCACATTCATGTGTGAATATCAATGAGGACATGATTGCGCTTGACTGTGTTATCTCCTCACAATCAAATAGCCTGCTGAGACGTAGGCCTTCACATAAATAATAGCTACTTGGGTGAGGCATGTAAACCAACTGTCACCTATGACCATATCCCACTTTCAGGAGATGAGGGAGAAAATTGGATGGGAAAAAGAATTATGTAAAAATATTTGAAAATGCCATGTTAAAAAAATTACATAGTTCCTTCGTTCATCCTTTTTTCTCTCCTTTCCCAAATGAGCTCTTCACTTCCATGGCATCCTCTTCCAGCCAAAGACCTCAGACATTGAATTGGCTCTAAATTAAACTTCATTTACATATTTAGTCCCACTTTCTTTTCTAATCTGAAATGACTACAGATCACTTCAGCCCAGGACTGACAATGACACTGTCAGTGTATTTGGACTGCCATCATACAAGCACAGATAGCCACAGCATGAATCATTGTAGATAGTAGAAAATTCTCCAGTGAATCGAATGCACTCCTGTGTTATTCCATGTGGAGTACCACACAACCAAGTAGTGAGACTGCTGATAGTGGAAGGCAGGGAACTTTACCAATAAGGACATGAAAATAAACACAACTCAGCAGAAAAAAAGAATGCTTAACCAATTTCCAAAAGGTCTCTGAATATTTTTTTCTACTACCTTCTTAAATCTAAATTAGTTACACTGCTACCCTGAAAAATGGCAAAATTTGAAGAAACAATGGATTTAATGCATTTTGCACATTTTCAATAACTACTGATAAAAATACCATAAATATTGCAGTTTTTTTTATTCACGAGATGTGGGCATCGCTGGCAAAGGCCGGCATTTATTGCCCATCCCTAATGCCCTTGCGAAGGTGGTGGTGAGCCTCCTTCTTGAACTGCTGCAGTCTGTGTGGTGAAGGTACTCCCACAGTGCTGACTTTGTTACAGCGATTTGGTATAACTGAGTGGCTTGTGAGGCCGTTTCAGAGGGCAGTTAAGAGTCAACCACATTGCTGTGGGTCTGGAGTCACATATAGGCCAGACTGGGTAAGGACAGCAGATTTCCTTCCCTAAAGGACATTAGTGAAGCAGATGGGTTTTTCCGACAATCCGGTAGTTTCACGGTCACCATTACTGATACTAGATTTTTAAAATTCCAGATTTATTTAATTAACTGAATTTAAATTCCCCCAGCTGCCATGGTGGGATTTGAACTCACATCTCCAAATTATTAGTCCAGGCCTCTGGATTACTAGTCCAGTAACATAACCACTATGGTACCATACCGTAAGTTGCTTTATAAAGAGCAGCCACTACACAAAGTGTCAGGCCATTTCCACATACAATATATCATTTAAAGTCAATTTATATTTTCTTTCTCTGCCCTTACAGATTTTTTAATTTACTGTTCAGTTTCTCTGAAACGTAACAACAGTTTTATTTATGATTTGATCAATCGAAATGGAACCAGGAATTGGGATTTAGTTTGTTTAATTTCTTCCACTTTTATATTTAGTATTCCATTTTGGTGATGTACTACTCTATGTTGTTTCTATTGATCATTTACCCAATGTTTTAATTATTTGAAATATATTTTATAACGGTAATATTCAGATTACTTTGCACTAGATTTCAAGGACCCAAATTTAAACTGCATAGAATCTGTACATTGCATTCAGAAAACAACCAAGCATAAGTGGAGTGACCATGAGGGAATTGGATACATATCCCATTGAACTAGCACAGAGTCATTCACGTTAACACGAAGCTATGGCCAAGAAATACAGATCCACAGTCACTACTAAACCTTAAGGAAATCAGAAACATATTCAGTATTACTCCATCTGTGAATCCAGACATGCAAGAAGAACGCATGAAAAACCATTTCACCCACTGAAGCTCAGCCATCCAGTACTTTAACAACAACAAGGGGTAGAAATTCGGTCGCTTAGCGTCCCTAGAAAGGGTTGGAACAGGAGCGCTGAAAGGGTCGGAGCCACGGGCGCCGGCATTTGCGCCGCTCGGCACATTCAGTGTGCCGGTGCCAGTGGCGCTGACTAGTACCACCCAGGAGCATCAAGCCGGTGTGAAACGCCCCAGTTTCAACAGCGCAATGATGTTTTTGCATTGACCCTGTAGCGCCCCGTAGTGGGATTGCCTGGGAAAGTGGGCGGTCCGAGCTGTTCCGATGCCGGTGAGTAAAGGAATGACTAAATGAGGTAAGCGTGATTGTTTTTTTGTTTTTTTAAAAAAAATTTTTATTGTTGCCATTTATGTTGATGTGGGATGAGCAGGTATTGGGAATGTTTTTAGTGTTTTTTTTAAATGATTTTATTTTTCCAGCGAAGCCTCTCTTAGGGCGCTCCAGGGCCAGCTTTTTAGCAACGGATTTTCAGTTACTCAGCCGGCCTAGCAATGCATAGATAATCATCTAAGGTTGGGGAGGTGCACCGGAACCCCAATATTAACACTGTGGGAGCAGCTGTCCTGCCAAAATCAGTGTTTATGCTGCCTGGTAGATTTCCCAATATTTATAGCTCTTTGAATAAATAAATATTTTTTGATATCAATTTACTTCTCACTAATTTGTTTTTCTGTCAGTGTATTTGAGACTGCCATCATACAAACAAAGATAGTGGCAGCATGATTCTTTATATGTTACATCCTGCCTTAGTTATGAAGGGTGTCAAAATCTTTTTGTACTTTGGTGACCAATGTTTGCCAAACCCCCTACTTTGTTTTTGTCAGCAAATTTCAAAATTATGTTCCCTATATACAAGTCCAAATCATTTATATTAACTGAGAACAAAAATGGACCCAGTACTGACCCCTGGGTTAGACCACTTGCAACCCTTCTTCAATTTATTCAATACCCATTTGCCCTAACTTTGTTTCCTGTTCATCAATTAACTTTATACTGCTACATTTCTTATTATACAATATGCCTCAAGTTTCTCTACAGCATTTCTGAAATTAATAACCTTAAATTTTATTTGTTAGTAGGAACTTGCCTTGTGTTTCTTCTTGAATCTCATCAATGTCTTGCTCCAGTTCTCTTTCAAATCTATGTCTTTGCATCATTTTTCTAACTTTTGCTTTCTTCCCACTTCTGATTTGTTGCCAATTTTGTCACAAATTGCCTTTAAGGGGGTGCATGAGAATGGTGCGACTTGATCGCCCCCTATTTTTCTCTCTTTTGACCGAGGTGAAAGAATCACCATATATTTACCATATAGTGATTGATGGAAGGCAACCCAAATTCTTGTACAAAAGCAAAATACTGTGGAAAATAGAAACAGAAAATGCTGGAAATCTCAGCAGGTCAAGCAGCATCTGTGAAGAGAGAAATAGAGTTAACGTTTCAGATGACCTGAAATGTCAACTCTGTTTCTTGTCCACAGATGCTGCCTGACCCGCTGAGATTTCAAGCATTTTCTGTTTTTAACCAAAACGTTTACCTATTTATGTATACTAATCACCCTTGATAAAGCAGACATCCAACCATTTTGTTTCAATGGGCCCAAGTTTCCACACGATAAAAAACGGGCACCCCTCTGAGCTGGGCGCCCGTTTTTCGTGCCGAAAACGGCGCCGGAAAAAAAACGCGCGATTCTGGAGCGCCCTGCAGCTCCATGTCTGCTTGGCGCGGCGCCCAAGGGGGCGGAGCCTACCACTCGCGCCGATTTTGTAAGTGGGAGGGGGCGGGTACCATTTAAATTAGTTTTTTTCCTGCCGGCAACCCTGCGCGTGCGCGTTGGAGCGTTCGCGCACGCGCAGTGTGAAGGAAACATTGGCACTCGGCCATTTTTGCAGTTCTTTGTAGCTGTTTAATTTTTGAAAATTTTTTAATAAAAGCACATTGCCCTTCCATGATCAGCACTGAGGCTTCTTGCAGCAGTGAGAAGGCTGCAGGAAGCCTCAGAAGTTGAGGCAGCCATTTCCCGACGGCCTCCCCCCCCTGCCATCGGGAATGGCTGCTCAACTTCTGAGGCTTCCTGCAGCCTTCTCACTGTCTCCTTCCCCCCCCGCCCGCCGTCGGGAATGGCTTCCTCCCCCCCCGCTGCGTTCGGTCGGTTGGTCGGTCGGGCCCGCACTCCCTCCCTCCCTCCCCCCCCCCCCCCCCCCGCCGCTGCGTTCGGTTGGTCGGTCGGGCCCGCACTCCCTCCCTTTCCCTGCCCGCCGTCGGGAACGGCTTCCTCCTCCCCCCCCCCGCTGTCGGGAACGAACGGCTGCCTCAACTTGTGAGGCTTCCTGCAGCATTCTCCCTGGCTGAAGCACTTTCACACAGGTAGGAAGATGGTTTATTTAATCTTTTCTTTGCTTATAAATGTTTATTCAGGTATGAATTATTTGTATAATATTTGTATAAGTATAAATAAGGATTTATTGTAGAATTTAATGACTTCCCTCCCCCCCCCCACCTCGTTCTGGATGCCTAATTTGTAACCTGCGCCTGATTTTTTAATGTGTGGACAAGGTTTTTTCAGTTCTACAAAAATCTTCACTTGCTCCATTCTAAGTTAGTTTGGAGTCCGTTTTCACTGTGGAAACTTTGAAATCAGGCGTCAGTGGCCGGACACGCCCCCTTTTGAAGAAAAAATTCTGTTCCAAAGTGAAACTGTTCTAACTGACTAGAACT
This sequence comes from Pristiophorus japonicus, assembly GCF_044704955.1. Classification (NCBI taxonomy): domain Eukaryota; kingdom Metazoa; phylum Chordata; class Chondrichthyes; family Pristiophoridae; genus Pristiophorus; species Pristiophorus japonicus. Next base: position 380,376,697 of record NC_091977.1, read on the forward strand.
GCAGAAAAAAAATGTGGGGAATTGCGATTTCTAAGATAGTCCGTTCTCCACCAGTTACTCCTAAAAATCAGGCGCAAATCATGTGGAAACTTGGGCCCTATATTCCTACCTATTAGCTGATCTAATTCCATTATCTGAGAGGCTTGTGCATGTAGCAGTGTGAAGCAAGTGCCTAAGTTACTATGCTACAACAGCATTCAATTATGGTAAATTCCAACAAAACAAACACAAATTCTAATGACACATGTAGACAATTATCAGTTCTTCCATTTCCCTGATGAAACCACTTATCTGTATTGTACCCAGATAAACTAGTTTTGCATCTGCCTATTTCTCATCATTTGTTGTGCTTTAGTGCATTCAATACAACAGAAGGGCATTACTCTGTAACTGTCTTTAGACAAAGGGGATGATTTCAGTATGTTCTATGTTATAGGTTAACTATTTTAGGCCAATATTAGACTTTAATGATGGTGTAAATCTTCAGCACCAAATTTAATTTAAAAAAATACTCAAAAGCAAGGCAGACTTTTTATTGTTTTAAACTCAAGTTTTCTCTTCTGTGTTGTAATATTTATTTCCTTTTCTATTTAGAATCATTCTCTATGTTTGTGCAACTGCACATTAATGTACAACTGTTAACAGAATCCACTGCACTGACAAATGTACGGTTCTAATCAAAGACATGTATGATTAAGCTGCTTCTTTGTTGTCACAATCACAAATTCTCTTATTGAGAAAAAGGGACAAGAAATACATGTGTGGATATATGTAATTTATTTTACAAAATTATTACGCCACAAGTAAAAAGGTCAACATGTTAATTTTGATGGTTTGCTTCATGGCAGAAATAAACAAAGTATTATGGTAGATTTAATAAGGATTGATATTATTGCAACAAGTACCTTCGTAACTTCAACATTGGATACATTTGCTTATACCATATATTCATAATTATCTTGATATTTTAAAAATATAAACTTATATTTTGATATAATACTATATTTATATTAGTGGATCTTTCATGGGATGGTCACTGTGAATTGGACAATGGTGCTGAAATTCCAGCCTCACCGGGTCTGTATGGAGTGCGTATGGACCCGGCAAGGCCTCGAAAAAGCTGGTTTTCAGATGCGCACGTGTCGAAAACCAGCTCTTCCGATTTGTCTTGACAGATTGAACATATCCCCGCAGGAAGGGCATTCACACGGCCGAGTTTGAGCTATTTGCACAACCCATGCCCAGCGAATGTCCTTCAAACTCTTACACCTTATGAAAGCAGACGCATAGCCTACTTTTACCACATAAGAGTTTTAAAACATATAAAAATTAAATTTAAAAACACATTTTTAGGTTTAAAAACCCTGTCCATTAAGGTAAGTTTTATTTAAACCGTATTAAAACACATTAAAAAATTCCAATAAATATATATTTTTTCTAAACCATTTAATTAACTTTAATTTAAATTAATTTTAAATATGTGAGGTGTTTTATTTGTTTATTATGTTGTGTTTGGGTGTTTTAGGATTTTTTTTCTCATTGATAGTAATGGGAACTCACAGAAACGGAGTTCCCATTATTATCAATGAGAATACTGTATCGTGATTGGCTGTCCAGGCCCATGTGACTCCAGCTTGGACTTACGGACCTTGAAGACAAGTCCCCATGCGATGTGCAGTGACTCTAGGCCTTTGATCGGGATCTTACATTTCTCCAGGACCAACAGGTAGATTCGTAGATTTTTTTCGGGTCAGAGGCGTTCGTACGAAGGAAGCCTCCGACCTCAATTTTAGGCCCAATGCTCATTCTCTCTACCTGTCTGTCATCTTTGTTTTGCTACTTCTACCTTTCTCTCATTTAATTTTTTCTCTCTCTTTTCCCTTTCGTTTCGCTCCGTTTGTCTCCTATTTTGTTTTTCTCTCTTATTTGTCTTTTATTTCTGTCTTCTTCTGTTTCTTTTTGTTTCTGTCATTTCGGATGGAATGATGTGGCAGATTCTCGAGCAGCAAGCTTTTCTGGCAGTGGGGATTAAGGGGCAGCACATTTTCTGGGATAGTCAGGAAAGGCATGGAGTAGCAAAGTTGAAAAAGAAGGAAATAAAGTGGGAACCAAGTAATAAATTGGTAACTGTGAATTAATTAAATAACTTAAGTAATGTAATAACAGCGGCAAAGTAGGAATGAATAATTTAAAGTTGTTTCTTCAAGTGTCAGAAAAATGAGATTGAAGATCATGTAGCAGAAAAGTTTAAATTAAATTAAACAAAGTGGTTCAGAGTGAAAGTATGCCCCTGTGCCTGGGGCAGACTCCCAGTCAGAATAGATCCCTGAGCCCATGTCTGAGTCGGCTACAAAGGAGAAAGTGGAGCTGAATTGGACATCTGCGCCTGGCAGGGCAGCGACGAACATAATGTGATAATTTATATATTATATAAATAAAACAAGCAGTGGCCTATAACAGACTGTGTTGTAGTGTGAGTCAAAGTAGGTGGGCGGGAAGTGGAGCATCACCATCTACTGTCAGGAGGCCTGCAAATACTCTGCGACTGGCAAATATTGTTGATATAGGGTTTTATATAAAATATTAACATATTGCATGGAGCATTTCCATTGTGAACGTAGACATAAAAATGTGACCAAAACATTGTGACAACAGAAAGTAAACGCAGAAAGTGCACATGCTTTTGAAAATATATAATTGATATTTGATACATTTTGATTTGCATATCGTTCCAAATATTTCTCATTTGGTATGGCCTTAATTGGTTTACCTGTATATTACATATAGTTTGAATCAGGAAGAAGACTGTGGCATTATGAATGATAGGCCTCTGGGACTGGGTCTGTGTTGGCTGCAAAGGGGAAAGTAAGGCTGTAATTTCACAAAAATAGGGAAAGCAGTAGAGATAGAGGATGCCATAACTCATTTGCAGGAGGATTTAAATCAGTTATGCAATTAGGCAGACACACGGTAAATGGAATTTAATATTGTCAAGTGCAAACAATTGTAGACTGGACAAAAAATGTGTGACATAGATATACAATGAATGAGATCGAACTGATAAGGAAAACTTAGAAAGAAATAGGGAATAACGATAATCTTGTCATCAATGTTGGAACAATGTTAAAAACAATTATGCAGATACACAGCCAGTACAGTGAAGTATAAGGCTACTGAGTTATGCTGAGACTTTATAATGTGCTGGTCAGACCTCCTATATGTCAAAATAAGAGCAGGTGATCCACTCTATCAGATTACAACACATAAAACACATGCAGTGAAAACTAACATTTACCCCACTATCTTTTCACCTTGAATTCAGCCAAGAGTGATGGGATAAAGCTCATCTCTCTCTAGTATATGATATCAGTTTTAATATCATAACCCATTTATTTATATATGCTCTCCAGCACAAAAAAGATCCACAAATTAACAATTAACAACAATGGCACGATTTTTAGGGCCTCAGCCCCATTCGGGCTGTGGATCGTCTGCTACCTAATTTCTACAACTCCATTTCTTGTACCCTTCCATTCCCACTCCCACACACTCCTGTGAACACTACGCCAAAGTACTTATTTAGTATCTTGAGCATTCCTTCAGCCTCCACAAGAAGATTTCCTTTTTCATCTCCAGTTGGCCCTAATCGTCCTTTAATTTTTTTTCTTTTTTATCTATTTATAAAATGTTTATTATTTCCCCTTATGTTACCTGCCAAGCTTTATTCATGCTCCGCTCATGCCCCTTTCTAATTTCCTTTTTTGCTTCCTGTTTATATTTTCTCTATTTGGCTCAATTTCCTTTTGCATTATTAGTCCTTAGATTCGTTATATGCCTCTCTTTATATCCCTTATTATTCATTTTTCTATTCATCTAAGGAACTCCAGTTTTTGCTGAAGCACCTTTACATCTTGTGGGAATATGTCTAGTCTATACCCTAATTATCTCCTGTCTGAATGTTTCCCATTCTTGTTTTATTTGCCAATTTTTCTTTCCAGTTTTATCTGAGCTATTTTTTTTCTTTCATTTCATTGAAGTTATCTTTTTTCAGTTAAATACTTTTATCTTTGACGGTTTCCTCTCCTTTTCAATTTTTATATCAACCTAATTATATTATAGTTGCTGTTTCTGAGATGTTTCCCTTCCTGTACATTAACCACTTGCTCCACTTCATTTCTTGGAGCTAGATCTTTCCTTGATGGACTGGACCATACCATTCTAGAAAGCATTCCTGGCATATTGTAGAAATTCCTCATCATCTTTGTGACTTATATTACTCTTACCTCTGTCTATTTTTTTAGGTAATTAAAGTCACCCATTATTATGACCCTGTTTTTTCTGCATTTTTCTCTAATTAATCTCCATTTCTCTTCCTCTATCTCCTGTCCACTGCTCTGCGGTTTATAATATACTCCCAACAGATTAATTATTCCCTTCTTATTCCTCAACTGTAACCAAATAGATTCTGCTTTTGCACCATCTCCGAAATGATCCCTATGTTCTCGTGTTGCAATTTAATCTTTGATTAACATTGCCACCCTCCTCCCTTTTTTCCTACTCTATCCCTCCATGGAATGCTCAGCACTAGCCCAAGCCCTGTGACTGTTAATGCTATGATATCATACCCACTCTTACCCCCGAACTGGTCCTACTGTCCAAGGAATCGGGACCCTTCCCTCCTACACCATCTCTCATGTCATGCACCTAACCCACTCTGGCTAGTTGGTGAAACTGGGAGTAATCCTGAAATTACCACCCTAATTTTTCTGCTCCTTAATTTATCTAATTGCTGAAACTTCCCTTTTAGGATTTCAATTCAATTTCTTCCTATGTCATTCCAACATGAACCACAACTCTGGCTATTCCGCTTCCCTCTCTAAAATCTTTGGTATCTGTTCTGTTACATTCCTTACTCTGACACCTGTGCAACAACACACCATTCAGGATCCTTGGTTGTCATGACAAAGGACTTGTCTATTCCCCTGACAATATATCCTCTATTACGATTTTGATTCTATACTTCTCTTTCACAATCACTTGCTCCACAGTATTGCGCTGTTGCTCAGTTTCCCTCCTCCAGATATTGTCATTGCTACACGTACTTATTATTGCATATCTGTTTGTTAATTTAACAATCTCAGGAAATTCTCGCACTACATCCTGCCTTGTCATGTCTCCTCTTTCTACTCATCCCTTGCTCAGTAATTTGCTTAGTCTGTTGTCTGACTATCCACTGGAAGTTTCATTGCAAGAAGTCTTCAGTCTCTTGAATATTTTGGAATGTTGCTAGATGCTCCTTAAGTTCAGGAGCTTTCATTTCAAGCACAAGCAGTCAGAGACAGTAACTGCACATATAGTCATCTCAGAGACTTGATGCATCCAGGATCTCCCACATCATGCAGGTACCGCACACACACTTCAGCTGCCCACACAGATCCCCCACCACCATACCATACTAAACTAAAATGTTTTCTTTCGAGACGTTAATAAAATCAAACAAAATAACTAAATGATTTAACTGCTCAAAATATAATTGTAAACCAACTACACCTCAAGGTTGAACTCCCTAGAAAACTGAACTCCCTCTAAGGTTAAACTCCACATTCTCCTGGCCTTATATAGTCCACTGGTTTCTTGTTAATAAGCTTAAATTTATATCTTCAAAAGGCAGTCTACCCTCAGTCTTCAACCAACAGAGTCTTTGCTAGTTTGACTACATGGCAGTTTTCCACTGCATAAGAAATAAGGAACTGTTGTTATTGGGGATCTAGTCATATTACTCGATAGCTTAGGGGAAATGTGTACATTGTTTCTGATATATGTATCATGAAGGATGGCAAGGTTTGTACATATACTGGTTTGCACTAAATACTGTTCAGTTAACTGTTCTATATTAAATAAAATTAGCAGTGGTTTATAGCCTGAGCCTCGGTCTGATAATGTTGTATTTAATCAAAGGCAAGGTCGGCAGGGGGGCGGGCGGTGAATCTCCTTAAGGTTCTCCTGCTCATGCACCGTAACTTTGGCGGAAGAGCCACAGAAATCTCAGAAAATGGCAGCTTGCAGGATTATTGATTATCACTCTCTCCGAAGGCTATTTTATCATTTTAAATTTAAGGATAATTGAACAGTTGCAAACAACAGTATTTAAAAATGATAACAAGAGTTTAGAAAGATTTAGATGAAGAATTAGCCAGTTTATTGCAGAGGAAAAAGTTCAGGTGTGGGGTATCAGTTAGAAATGCAAAAACTGGAAGTTGCAATGCAATATAAGGGAGAGATGGGACAACACAGACCTCTACAAAAATTCAAGGTGCAAAGAAGGAGAAACAGGAGTAATCTAAGATGGAGGAAAAAGTGGAGTGTAGATGTGCTCTTGAACTGACTGGAAAACATGATCAGTGAGGCTGATAAGTGAGGATACAACTGATCCAGGATAATTTAAAATAAATTCTGTCAGATACAAAATTTGAAAGAGGAAGTCCCAGGTATTGCACATTTGTCACACAGCCTGAGACCAGGAGGATTCAAAGCCATGGTGGAATGCCAAGTACAGTACATGCTGTTCTCTCGAGTGAGGAGCTGAACATTCATGTGAAGGACATTTTCAAAGGAGGGAAGTGATGTGACAAAAATATAATTTGTCTGTATTCGGTTATTGATTTGAATTCATTATTGCTATAAACAATGCACACATGTGATTTATATGAGCTGGCTCAGCAAGATACAGAAACACACCTTTTCAGTCTAGCGGATGAATGTTGATTAGTATATCTGACTCTTAGGCTGGAATTTTCCGGGGTAGTCAGCGGGCGCGATCGGTGGCGGTTTGGGTGGGAAAGTGTTTTCTTCTGACAATGGGTCAGTACCCTGTTGTCAACCCGTCGCCATGTGCCTTTCCCAATGTCGGGTCTGTCAGCGCTGAGCAGACCTGACAGGCAATGGCGAGCGACCTAATTAATCTTATTAGCATCTAGTTGACAGATGCTTAACAGGCTTTTTTAAACTTACCTATTCACTTCAACTTCATGGCTACAGGAACCATGTTGTTTCGGGATCACGGCTGTCAACCTGAGGCAGGAGTTCAGTGGCCATTGCTCCAGCTGATTACTTGACAGCTTCAAATGTACAGTAAAATCTCCCATCTGACAGATCATCACTTTCCTCAGCCACAAGCTGTATCTCAGTCTATTTCCAGCACAGATTCTGCATGCTTTCCACTTTCCATCCAGTATCACCTCATTGGAAGAACTCGCTCGCCATTGACAGAATCCTTCTGTCATCTCTAATTCACCTGTCATCTATTCCATAAACATGGCTTCCCTTTCTACTGTCTCACCTTGGTCCTTAGAATCTGACCATGATCAGCCCCAACACCACCAGCAGCAGGCACACCAGTAGCACCAACAACAACATCAACCTTCTCTGCAAGCAACTGATGCTGCACAGGACAGAGGCTATCAGCACCCGAGCACATTGCTGCGAGCAAGTCAATGATTGCCTCACCCTGGACAGATTTACTTCACGATGCTGTACAGCCTGACTGCCACATGATGCAGTAGGTTGGCACACCCCACACCAACACCCGAAAGCATCCCCACAAAGTCCAAGCTATTCCTTTCACACTCATCACCATTGCAGGGATTACCGTTATGTCTTACCATTCACTGTAACTCACTAAGCCACTTCCAAAGGTGCACACAAATCTGTCCAAGAACAAAAAGTGTTGAAAATAAAGGTTTCAATGTTTGACAGCACATTAAAAGAAACTTTACGTAAACACTGGACAAAACACCCAAGTGGCTACCTTGTGTGTTGTTAGTTGGTATGATTGCACTAGGATGAGAGTGAGTGTGAGGGGTGGCTAGTCAGATGGAGATATGATAATGTAAATAGAGAGGGATGGATGGAGGTGCAAGGTAAGTTGGTGTAAGTAAGAGTGTGCAGGAGTAGGGTAGGAAAGGCAGAGTGATGGGAATGTGATGAGAGGCACAGCAGGATGAAGGTGAGTATGGCTTTGAACTAACGTTGTGTGATCGAATGAGATCATTGAATGGTTTGTGCTGCTGCACCATGGTCCTCCTGATGCGATCCCTGCATGTGCCCTCCTGTGCAATATGCAACCAAGCTGTTTTGGTCTCCTGGGGAGGTCTCTTCCGCCCATGGGAAGGGAAGAGAACCTCCCTGCAGAACACTGACAGCACAAATATCAAAATAAAGTTGGTCATAGTCCCTTTAAGGAAACCGGCTGATGACGCTTCATCAAATGACATCACCAGACCCACTTCTTCTAATTGGCCCGGGAAACGTGCTGGGTGGGCTTAACAAGCCCTATTAATGGAAAGTCATTTCACAGAGCATGATGGAGCCAGCAACGAGGTCGGGACCTGCTACCGACATCGCCAGTCACGGACCTGCCGAGGTAAGTAAAATCGCAGTCTCTGTTCCTGTTGAAACAAATAGTGGTCTAATATGTTAACGTGTATTGAATGCAGAGCCAGTGGATTGTATCTGTTTTATAGTAAATTTGCTAGCTTTCCAATTATTTCAGATTTTTTTCATTATCAAACAATGGATAACCATCTTCTTTAACTATGGGAAATGCAGTTGCTTGTGAATGGACTTTTGTTTTAGTACACCATCAAAGGATTTGGAATAATACTTTTCTGGGTGAGTTTGCTTCAGAAGGCCGTCTACAGTAAGCATCAAACCAACCAACAGAATCTATACTAGTTTGACGCCGTGGCAGTGTTCCATCATGTTAGAAATGAGTAACATTTTTTTCAGGGATCTAGTTATTTTAAAAGATAGCATACGGAAAATGTTTTTATTGTATTTTATATATACGTAACAGCAACAACAATTTGTATTTCTATAGTGCCTTTAATGTAGTGAAACATCCCAAGACGCTTCACAGGAGTATTATGAGATTTTTTTTTTAAATTGACACCGAGCCACATGAGTAGAAATTAGCACAGGAAGAATAGGTTTTAAAGAGCATCTTGAAGGAGGAAAGAGAGGAAGCGAGGCAGAGAGGTTTAGGCAGGGAGTTCCAGAGCTTGGGGCCGAAGCAACAGAAGGCACGGCCACCAATGGTTGAGTGATTATAATCAGGAATGCTCAAGAGGGCAGAATTAGAGGAGCACAGATTTCTCGGGGGGGGTTGTGGGGCTGGAGGAGATTAGAGATAGGAAGGGGTGAGGTCATGGAGGGATTTGAAAAAAAGGATGAGAATTTTGAAATCGAGGCATGGCTTAACCAGAAGCCAATGTAGGTCAGCGAGCACAGGGGTGATGTGTGAGCGCGACTTGGTACGAGTTAGGACAATGGGCAGCCGAGTTTTGGATCACCACTTGTTTACATAGGGTAGAATGTGGGAGATCAGCCAGGCGTGCGTTGGAATAGTCAAGTCTAGAGGTATCAAAGGCATGGATGAGGGCTTCAGCAGCGGATGAGCTGAGGCAAGGGCGGCGACAACAACTACTTTTATTTATTTAGCGTTTTTAATGTAGTAAAATGTCCCAAGGCGTTTCATAGCAGTGTTATAGGACAAAACAGATACATTTGATACTGAGCTACACAAGAAGAAATTACGGCAGATGACCAAAAGCTTAGTTAAAGAGGTAGGTTTTAAGGAGCGTCTTGAAGGAGGAAAGAGAGGTAGGGAGGCGATGTTAGAGACGGGCAATGTTACGGAGGATAGTTTATAAATACTCCGGTTTGCACTAAATTCTGTTCATTTATCTTTCTTTGTTAAATAAATCGGCAGTTGTTTTATAGCCTGACACCCCAGCCTGACAGAATGTATAATCAATCCACCCATCAGAGATGAGGAGAAAAATGTGGCGGCATGTGATACATTCCAGTAAAGTTGTGATACAGTGATAAGGGTTCTCTGTTTGATCCCTAGGTCTTGGTAATTGTTAGTTCGGATCGAAAAGAACATGAGGTCCGCTTATGGGAGTAGTTGGCAACACTGAGTAACAGTAGAATATCTCGCATTACACACAAAAACTTAACACCTTTTGCTTTCGCTTGTTTCACCAATTTTAATCTCCCTTTGAAGTTGGCCTACTATTCTATGCCTTCCTATCTTGCGGACTAACCACCTATATGGCGCGGAAGCAAAACCTTGCTGAAATCTAAATATATCGCAGCACATCAACAAAGTGAGTCATTTTCTTGAAGAAGTTCAATAAATTTGTTAGTAAGATGCTCCTTCCCTGACATTCTTTAACTATACAATATATTCTCTTTCAGACTGCCTTACAATAATTCACCCACAATGCATGTTAGGCTCACTACCCTGTACTTTCCTGGGTCAACCGTGTGACCCTTTAAAAAATATTGGTCTTATGTTTCGCTACTTCCCAATCCTTTGTCATTATTCCCATTTCTAATCATTCCATAAAGATAGTGCCAAGGGCACGACTAATATTTCTTGCCACTTCTTTAAGTAACCTTGTATGATGTTCAGCAGGCCTGGGACTTTGTCTTTCTTTAACTTGCTCAGCCTCTCAGTGACTACCTTATCTGAAGTTTCTTCCATGCTACTAGCTCTTACCCCACCCCAGAAATTCAACTTCCGTTCTCGGGAGACCGCTTATAGCACCTCCATGAACATAGAAAAGACAATTTAGCATATCTATTATCCCTTGGTCACTTGCTATCAGATCTTTCAATGGCTCACTGTTCCTTTCTTCAAGTGCTTGTTGTTAATATACTAATGGGACATTTCTTTTAATATTCTCTGCTTTCTTAACTTCATTTCCTATTTTAGCTCTCTGGACTAGTTTCTTAACTTCTTTTATTTTGTCTCAATAAATTATGTTACTCATAATTTTATATTTTTAAAGAACAATCTGTTTTTGCTAGCGCAGTCTTCTCACACACTGCTCCTCAGAGAGCTGGAGGTATGAGCATTGGTGCCTGTAAACCCGTGGCGGATAAGCCCTCCTCCCCAGACATCTTTAGCATTTCCTCAACCGTGGGCCAACATGGCCAAAAGCCCTTCTTCTATCTTGATGCTGCCTAGCAATAGCATGCAGCATGATACGCTGGCGAACTAGTAATGCCCCCATTAAAATCTCTCACTGAAGTTGTAAGGACACTGTAATGGCAGATAAAATTGCCGCTTTCAAGTTGAAGCTTCACGCAGCGTGCTGTGCGCAACCGTTGCAGTCAATGTGATCTGCGATGTAGGATCCTCCCCCCTTCATTTAAATATGCCACAAATACTGCCTGCTGCATCCTGGGAATGCCTGGTTTTTCAGACGTTTCCTGGGGCGGGTGTTTAATGAGGCCTTATGGCTGAAATTTGCATCCGGAGTGCTAGCGGAGCATTGCATGACGAATGACGTCATGATCTCCGTGAAACTAGAGGGCGGGGCAGTAAGTTTTTGGGCCGCCGCAAACCATGAGCCGAATTTGCCTGCTGGGCGGAAAAAGTTGGACGCCCGCCATAATGCCTAGAAACATCCTTTACCATCCCTTCGGGGCACTAATTGAGGCGCAAGTGAGCCGAAAATCCAGCCCCCTTTGTATGGCTAAACTATTCACTGGACAAAATCAATAAACTATTGAAAGAGTTAAACTGCTATTCAACATGTTCAGTGATCTAAGTGGCCTTCATTGTCCTAAATTTTTCTCATGTTCTTGTAATAATCAAACGATTAATGAGCCCCATTGCTAGAAATTTAGCTGACACTTGTGAGAAATTATTCAAATACACACTTTTCAAAGTGCAGTAAATTCAGCAGCTAAATGCAACAAGAAAGTAGCTTCATCGCCAAACAAGAATAAATGATGCAAATGGCTGATTGCTAAATAACCAAATGTATTCAATGCTCTGTATTTCCATACGACTAGTGTAAATTTTAACCTGATGAAGTGTTTAAACATTTTAAAAATTCAAATCTGTCCAATTCTGATCTATTTGGCTACTTTTGAGTTAACCCAGATTTGCTTTTTTTATCAGTAGCTGCCTGTAAACAGGTTATAAGAGATAGGGACAGCTGGGACCAGCAATCTGGTCTGGATATTTGTTACATTCCTTCACTAATTTTCTCTAGAAGCCACTTTAGGCTGTGGAGCCACATGACCTATGCTAGTGCAAATATGTCCTGGCCTGAACTGCCCATTCACTGTGTATTGTCTCAACGTCAAACTGATCCAATCTGGGCTAAATCAGATTTAGCCAAATAGATCAGATTTGACCATGTTTGGATTTTGTAACAACTTGGACTTTATGACTGCTTACTGGCAAATACTACAAACAACATTTGAAATTACAGGCAGATTTTTATTCTTGTTTGGCTCTATTTTAGCTAGTCCAACACAAACTAATGACATTTTTAGAAGTTAAACAGTATAAAGATGCTCGAATTGTCTTTTGAGTTGTTGTTCTCTTTTCTCTGAGCAGCTTTTATTTTTTATCTTCTTCTTTGGCAGTCCCCCGGAGTTGAGGATAACTTGCTTCCACACTAAAATTAGTTCTAAGGTGACTGATGAGACCAATGCGGGATCTACAGTCTCTGTCACAGGTGGGGCAGACGGTGGTTGGAGGACGGGTGGATGGGGTGCTTGATTTATCGTATGCTCCTTCCACTGTTTGTACTTGACTCTCGCTGGGAGCACGCTATTTTTTATCCCCCTTTTTAAAATTAACTTTTTCGCTTCTTTCCCACACTATCCTGAAGGTTGCGAAGGTGGCCTGCTCCCTGGCCTTTGCTACAAGTTTTGGACCTCCCTTAGAGATTCTCTTGTGTACAGCAGTGTGATCTGTCCCATGAGTGATCTGAGAATCCTATATTCAAATATCTAATTGTATAGCGTAACCCAGGAGTGTAACAATAAGACCCCTTGTGATCTGAACTGGATATCAGTTCTTTTTTACGTGCCCTCGTGCAGTTCCCGAATCCTTTGGAAGGCAGACAGAAACACTCGGTAGGATGAGGCAGTTACTAATCATTAGGCAGCTTTATTTTGCAGACAGCAAAATGAATTTATGGAGTAACAGTCTAAGCAAATTCCACTTAACTCAATCTCACGCCTCTCCTGGAAAAGTGGGAGAAAAATAATAAACCACATACCCAATCTCTTTCATGGGCTGACTCACTTGTTTTGGCATTTCTTTCTTTCTTGTCCACTTCTAACAGCAAAACCTGATCTCCTGCATTTTGGCTCTCAGCTCTGGACTATGGCCTAGGTTTTAATTCCCCCCATCTGGCAAAAAACAGATGCCGGGCGGGGGCACTTATAATGGAGTGGGGACTTACCCACTCCTTCTCACCCCGATCTGACCGATCACAATTATAAATTGCACATAGCAAGAAAACACGACACCAGCTGGCGGGGTCCTCTTTAAATATGCAGATCAGGCTCCGGTGATGTTATTGGGGGCTGATGTGAAATTTTAATTTGAAACCTGAGCAGGGGAGCAGTGGTGGCTTTCCTGTCAGGGCAGACCTGCTCCTCTGGGCTCCACAAGGAAACATTGGGCCTCCCTTGCCCTGGCTTTCCCTCTCCCCCAGTTGGGATTCTTCTCCCCTAGATTTAACTGACTGCCGGGGACCTTTCCCGCAGGTCCCCGGGGATAATATAAGAACATAAGAATTAGGAACAGGAGTAGGCCATCTAGCCCCTCGAGCCTGCTCCGCCATTCAAAAAGATCATGGCTGATCTGGCCGTGGACTCAGCTCCACTTACCCGCCCGCTCCCCATAACCCTTAATTCCCTTATTGGTTAAAAGTTTATCTATCTGTGATTTGAATACATTCAATGAGCTAGCCTCAACTGCTTCCTTGGGCAGAGAATTCCACAGATTCACAACCCTCTGGGAGAAGAAATTCCTTCTCAACTCGGTTTTAAATTGGCTCCCCCGTATTTTGAGGCTGTGCTCCCTCGTTCTAGTCTCCCCGACCAGTGGAAACAACCTCCCTGCCTCTATCTTGTCTATCCCTTTTCATTATTTTAAATATTTCTATAAGATCACCCCTCATCCTTCTGAACTCCAATGAGTAAAGACCCAGTCTACTCAATCTATCATCATAAGGTAACCCCCTCATCTCCGGAATCAGCCTAGTGAATTGTCTTTGTACCCCCTCCAAGGCTAGTATATCCTTCCTTAAGTAAGGTGACCAAATCTGCACGCAGTACTCCAGGTGCGGCCTCACCAATACCCTGTACAGTTGCAGCAGGACCTCCCTGCTTTTGTACTCCATCCCTCTTGCAATGAAGGCCAACATTCCATTCGTCTTCCTGATAACCTGCTGCACCTGCAAACTAACTTTTTGGGATTCATGCACAAGGACCCCCAGGTCCCTCTGCACCGCAGCATGTTGTAATTTCTCGCCATTCAAATATTCCCTTTTACTGTTTTTTTTTTCCAAGGTGGATGACCTCACATTTTCCGACATTGTATTCCATCTGCCAAACCTTAGCCCATTCGCTTAACCTATCTAAATCTCTTTGCAGCCTCCCTGTGTCCTCTACACAACCCGCTTTCCCACTAATCTTTGTGTCATCTGCAAATTTTGTTGCACTACACTCTGTCCCCTCTTCCAGGTCATCTATGTATCTTGTAAACAGTTGTGGTCCCAGCATCGATCCCTGTGGCACACCACTAACCACCGATTTCCAACCCGAAAAGTACTCATTTATCCTGACTCTCTGTTTTCTGTTAGCCAGCCAATTCTCGATCCATGCTAATACATTTCCTCTGACTCCGTGTACCTTTATCTTCTGCAGTAACCTTTTGTGTGGCACCTTATCGAATGACTTTTGGAAATCTAAATACACCACATCCATCGGTACACCTCTATCCACCATGCTCGTTATATCCTCAAAGAATTCCAGTAAATTAGTTAAACATGATTTCCCCTTCATGAATCCATGTTGCATCTGGTTGATTGCACTATTCCTATCTAGATGTCCCGCTATTTCTTCCTTAATGATAGCTTCAAGCATTTTCCCCACTACAGATGTTAAACTAACCGGCCTATAGTTACCTGCATTTTGTCTGCCCCCTTTTTTAAACAGAGGTGTTACATTAGCTGCTTTCCAATCTGCTGGTACCTCCCCAGAGTCCAGAGAAATTGGGTCGATTATAATCAATGCATCTGCTATAACTTCCGCCATCTCTTTTAATACCCCGGGATGCATTTCATCAGGACCAGGGGACTTGTCTACCTTGAGTCCCATTAGCCTGTCCAGCACTACCTCCCTAGTGATAGTGATTGTCTCAAGGTCCTCCCTTCCCACATTCCCGTGCCCAGCAATTTTTGGCATGGTTTTTGTGTCTTCCACTGTGAAGACCGAAGCAAAATCATTGTTTAAGGTCTCAGCCATTTCCACATTTCCCGTTATTAAATCCCCCTTCTCACCTTCTAAGGGACCAACATTTACTTTAGTCACTCTCTTCCGTTTTATATTTGGGCAGCCTCCTGCTGCCCAAATTCTCGCTTGCCCTGCTGGTCAGACAGTTATTCCTGCTGTGTTCAGGTGGGAGTCTGATGCGGAATTAGAAAATGTGGTCTTGGAGGTAAAATCTCAGCGGGCCTCAACATGTCCACTGTGCCACCCCCCTCCCCTCGCACCTATCCCGCCCCGAATGAAAATCAAGGCCTATGTCTCAGTCCATTGTTCAAGACATGGGCTTTCCTTTATTTTCTCTTAATTTGATGGCAGGGTGGTAAAAGGGTGTCTCTGATATTTTCATTGCTGGGATTTGCCTGCCAACAAAACGAGCTCTGTCCCAGGAGAAACTTCAAGTCAGCACAAATAAATAGATTGTATATTAATATTTGTGGGGCACCTAAGAAATGATGACAAATTGCTTAATGTCCCTAGTCATCCTGGTTAATGCGCCTGGGATGAGACAATAGATCCTTTTTGTATCTGTTTCAAATAGACTGCTAATTGTGAAAGTCTTTAAAATGGCTTGTCCGGCTTTAATACACAATCTTCAATGCCTCGAACTTCTGGTCTTTCTTTTTAAACCTGTTCAAATTCACTTTGTTCTAAAACACAACACATGAACATAACTCAATGCCAAAAATTATTTCTGTGAAGAAAACAATGATCAAAAATCTCGAGCCATCTCACTGCTCTCGAGCCAGCTGCTCAGTAGTAGCTGATAGCTGAGATTACTCACTTTCCAATCTTTGTTGCCTCTCTGTGCGAAAGAGAAAGGTTTCAGCTTGATGCCTCCTCCTTGAAATAATTGTTGAGTTTGGGGGCCAGCTTCAAGGAGAATTGTGGGGCAAAAATTCTAACACTATGGAGCAGAATGTTGAAACTCTAATACAGTTTGTTAAATTATGTACACTGTACCCATACTGCGTATCTCTAACAAATAATTAGCAAGCTCCCAGCTGCTGGACTCATATCCTGCATGGGTCATGGGCTACACAATGGAATTATTGTACAAGACCTTATCTGCATATTGTCTGCTGAAAATAAAACATTTTCCAAGACTTATTTCAGTAGTAATAAATGAGCCATACAAAAATGTTTATTTCATTGCCAAAGAAATGAGGACACCAGATAAATATAATATTCAATGACTGGTGTTCCCTTTGGTTGTCACACAGCCTTGGAATAATATCGGCCTATTCCCCTCGATGCAACATATGTTTATGCATTAATCCTCAATCACACAGCAGTGAAAAATATGAGCAGCTCACAATGAGAAAAATACAAGTACTACATCCAGGCCAACAGAGGTATATCTATTAAAAATATACTATTTACCTCTTGTTGTCGACATACATTGCTCTGTAACATTTGCGTAACATAACGAGATAATGGCTGCAGGATGTTTGAACCCAGCTTCGGGAAGGTATTGGTGTTTTAACATCTTCAACTCAATATTTATTAAGCTTTCATTGAAGTATTGTAAAACAACAACTTTCCCAGTTTGTGAAATGAATATTCAGTGATTCCATATATATGGCAGGGGGCAGTGAATTTAGTTTTCGATGGCAATTTGTAGCATATGGTTTTGATTAATAACACAAACTTTGCGTAATGGCAGAACACAGCAAGTGAAAGTCAATAAGAATTGTTTGAACTGATTGTGTGACCTAAGAAAACAATAACACTGGCTCAGGGCCAAGATTATTACCCTGTGCCACTGATTATTTCAGGATCATGATAAAAATCCTTAATCTTTTTGCATTTATGGAAGCGAGCTGGAGGAAGGAGGAGGGGTCATTTGTATGTGGAATCTATGGAATCTGCTTTTCCATCAAAGCTCAGGAGATTCGAACAAAATCAATATACGTACATCCAAAGCCGTTTTAAAGGTTTTGTAAAACAAATCTTTCAAACAGGCATTGGTTTAGTGTTATTGAGCTTCACTTCGATCTACTGTAGTGAGTAATGCAGAAATGGGCCAGTTCACTGTGCTCACATTCCAGCAGGAGATTATCATGTGCATCTTTCTGCAAATACAGTCGAGCCATTTCTGAGAGATGAATGTTGCAACACTTGATCCAGAATTACGCACTGAAAATAAACAGCTCAGCCTCACCACTGCAATCTTCCCTGAACTGAACTCAGATAGCTGAATAGTGCAATACTCTTGACACAACACTCCTCGAAGAGAGATCCAGGTTCAAATCTCAGTTGATACTGTAGGCATTTGTACCTAAGTTCCTGCGGGATAGTAAGTTGCTAATCACACCCAGGTTTTTAGGCACAGAATTTGCAAGTGACAACACCTTCCTGCAATTACACATTTACTCCAGGCAGGAAAACTTGGAATGACATTCAAAGAGGCTGCAATGGTTGGCTAGGCCATTCAGTTTTTCTATACAGGGGACGATTAGCTGATTGTTAATGGTCCATTTGGGAGATTTATTTTAAAAAGGGGAAAAATTAAATCTCCTGAAAGGACAGTGAATAAATGTACAGTGTAGTGTGGCACAGGACGGGTTCAAATTTCCCCAGGAGTTGCCCCGTTTTTTTTGGAGTAACTTAAAAATCACAAATTTCCCAATTTAACTTGCTCCAGTGTAAGTCAATTAGTTAGTTTTTTTTCTAGTTTAGTTTGCTCTCTCCAAAAGGGGGAGTGTCCAGCCATTTACGCCTCTTTTGGCCATAGAAGCAAATTTGGCCAGCTAAAAGTTACTCCAAACTAACAGGCCAGTGTATGTGGCCACTTTTGTAGGCACAGAAAAACCTTACCTATATTTAAGAAATCAGCGCAGGTAGGGTGGGGGGGGCGGGAAAGATAAGTTAGAGGATTCTAAAGCACTATACATCTTCACACCATCAGCACATCACAACATCTGCACAACATCATCAAAAATAAGTGAAAGATAAATCAGCTACTGAAAATAGGGCAGTCCTACCTTGCCGACTGCAGAACGCATCGGCTAGCCCTCCCATCAGGGTTAAGGGCTGCAGGCACGCATGACTATAGGGATGAGGGATTTTTACTTTTTACAGGTGTTCTGAAATGTTGTGTGGTCCGACTGGAGCATGATTCAGTTTTAAGGCAAAATATCTTTTATTAGATATTTTGCAATGCACTTCAACAACAACAGCAAGGAAAGACTGCACCCATCCCTCACCCACATCTTGTGGAAAGTACACTTCCTCATAGTATCGGTGATGGTGGTGGGGGGTGTTGGTGGGTCTCACTGGTGGCTGGTGTGGGGATTGAAGTGGGAGTGGCATTTGAGTATCCAGCCTTTGTGCTCTTATTGCAGAAGCTAGCTCCCTCATGGCATCTGCCATCGCTTGCACACCCTCTGAAATGCCCTCCCTCACTTCCCATCTCAGTGCTGAGATTTCACCCGATAGTGTGATGACCTCATCACGCAACCCACTGACGGTCGCCAGGAGTGATCTTGTAAGGGAATTGCTCTCCTCACCCAATGAAATAACCTGATTAACATCTGATGAAGGCTGCATCTCAGCAGAGACTAGTCGGCTTCTCCTTCCCCTTGTCATGGGTCTGCCTAGTGGCACTCCTCCAGTGCGAGGCGCAGGCTGGGACAGTGGGGCACTGGGTGTCCCAACATGCATTTCACCACCGCCACTGGGATCCGCAACCTTGGAAGGTGTGAAACCATGGAATTTCGCCGTGGAGCTCATGGAGGTTTCTGGCAGTGTGATGCTCTGTACTATGGACTGATCAATATCATGATCAGCATTTTCCCGTGAACACATTTCCATGGACCCCTCCTCCCCCCACCCCTGGATCTTCAGGATGTTCAGGATTGTCTTCTTCTTCTGCAAAATACAACAGAAGTCAAATGGTTAGCAGCACAGGATGGGGCAGGATGGGTGGCATGAGTAGTCTCACACGTAGCAGGCCAGTCAGCAGGTTGATTTGAAGGGCGATGATGCATTTTAATGACTCACCCTCACCTTCGCATGTGGGTCCAACTTGTGCAGAGCTGATTCTTTTTCTGCAAGGCAGCAACCCTCCAGGGGTGACAGTTGGTGCAGATTTGGCGGCCCTCCTCCTGTTCCAAGTCTTTCCCTTTTATTGTGGGCCAATTTCTTCTGCAAAAATGAAAATATAACTTTTCAGACTTGGTGCGCTTCTGATGGGTGGGACATATACAGATGGTCACATTTACATTGCAATTCCATTTAAAGATGAAGATATTACTTACACTCACTACTTGACCAATGTCCTGCCATTTCTTTTTGCACTGGCTTCCAGATCTTGTGGTATTCACCCCTTCAGAGTATTCTTCTGCAACTAGGTTCCATCGTCTTCTCATTTCTTTGGGTGGAACTTTTGTGGGATCACTCTTACTGATATCCAGCTCCAGCCATTTGTCCTCAATGACAGTGACTAGTTTCTCCACTTCCTCATGGAGGAAATTCTTTGTTCTTGTGGCATGCTCTTGCGTCATTGGTGTATTGGACTTACACTCAGGTAATATTGAAAAATCAGTTCTCACCTTTCTTCCACCTATGCAGCACTCCTTTCCACTCCCTCAGCCACCCAAAAATCACTATACACACCTTACCTTTATATATGGTCCATTGCCAATGCTGCTGAGGCACTGAGGATGCTCTCCCTTTAATTGGCCGATTGCCAAGCTTTCTGCTCCAGTGCGCATATGCGCACGCTGAAACGTGCATGCGCACATGCTGCAACGGACATGCGTCCTCCTGCCAGCACTCGAGGAGACGCTGGGCCCAAGCCCTGCCACCCTGCCGGCTGCACTGAGCAAGCATGGTCCAATCTAAGTTTTCGGTGCGTTTTTTCCCCCACGAAGTCGGCGCACCATGGCTAGCTCCGCCGCTCTAAGCGGCTGGGGAAATTTGGGCCCGAAGACCCCAGAATCAGTACTATGTTAGCTGATTTTAGTTGGGATAGCTGAAGGGTGCTAAAACTGGCGACTGGGCTAGTGGCAGTAAAGAAATCAACTAGATATCCACTGCTCCTAGACCCTTTGCAATGCCTGCTGAAAGTGGACATGTGTAGATGTTGGAATGTGGATGAGATCAGGTTTGGAGGTAATGCACTGACGAGCCTGCTGACAATCACCATTTAGGCTCATACATAATGATTGGCTCCGTGGGTTATAGCCCAGCATAAGTTCTCTTTCAGAGAAACAATAAGGAAATAAGAAAAATGTTTTAAAAAATACTTTTCTAGAAATCTCTAATTATCAATTAACTTAAAGAAATTAAGGAAATTAAAGAAATTAGTATTAGTAAAGAAGTAGTACTGGAGAAATTGATGGGACTAAAAGCCGACAAATCTTCTGGACCTGATGGCCTACATCCTAGGGTTTTAAATGAGGTGGCTACAGAGATAGTGAATGCTTTGGTTTTGATCTTCCAGAATTCCCTAGATTTTAGAATGGTCCCCGTGGATTGGAAGGTAGCAAATGTAACCCGCTGTTCAAGAAAGGAAGGAGAAAGAAAATGGGGAACTACAGGCCAGTTAGCCTGACATCAGTAGTAGGGAAATTGCTAGAATCTATTATTAGGGATGTGGTAACAGGCCACTTCAAAAATCATAATATGATTGGGCAGAGTTGATGTGGATTTATGAAAGGGAAATCAGGTTTGACAAATCTGGTAGTTTTTCCAGGTTGTAGCTAGCAGAGAATAAGGGAGAACCAGTAGAAGTAGTGTATTTTGGATTTTGAAAAAGCATTTGATAAGGTGCCACCTAAGAAGTTATTAAATAAAATTAGTGCTCATGGGATTGGAGCAAGATATTAGCATGAATTGAAGATTGTTTAATGGTCAGATAACAGAGTGTGGGAATAAACAGGTCATTTTCAGGTTGGCAGGCTGGAACTAGTGGGGTACTGTAAGGATCAGTGCTTGGGCCTCAGCTATTTACAATCTATATCAATGACTTAGATGAGGGGACTGAGTGTAATGTATAAAAAGTTTGCTGACGATACAAAGCTCGGTGGAAAAGTAACCTATGAGGAGGAGCGAAGAGGCTGCAAAGGGATAGAGACAGGTTAAGTGAGTGGGCAAGAACGTAGCAGATGGAATATAATGTGGGGAAATGTGAAATTATCCACTTTAGTCAGAAAAATAAAAAAAAGTAGAATATTTTTTAAAATGTGAGAGACTAGTAAATGCTGGTATTCAAAGAAATCTGGGTGTCCTTGTACATGAATCACAGAAAGTAAACATGCAGATACAGCAAGCAATTAGGGAAGCAAATGGTACTTTAGCCTTTATTTCAAAGGGATTGGTGTATAAGAGCAAAGAAGTCTTACTGCAATTACATAGGGCCTTGGTGAGACCACATCTGGAGTACTATGTACAGTTTTTGTCTCCTAACCGAAGGAAGGATATACTTGCCTTAGAGAGAGTGCAACGAAGGTTCACTGGACTGAATCCTGCGATGAGAGGATTGTCCTATGAGGAGAGTTGAGTACACTGTGCTTATATTCTCTAGAGTTTAGAAGAATGAGAGGTGATCTTATTGAAATATATAAAATTCTTAAGGGGTTTGACAGGTGGAAAGAACAATGAGGGATCACATCACCGACGCCATCACTGCTAACAGTGTTGCCTCCACGACCTGGCTCCAGTGCCCAAATAAGCTTCATGACTGCAGATCAGTGGTCAAGGTCAGTGAATGCATCTTCAAAGATGTCTTCTAGCACCACTAGCCTCTAGCTTCGCACATTGCTTAATGCACGCCCCTCCCCCATCACTCACCTACCAACACTCTCTATCAAACATGAGATGCACCTCCCATTCCTAGCTTCACCTCACGCCCTTGGAGGAAACGGTGCTGGCCATTCTTGGCAGGAGCATGGCTGAGCCCTTGGTCAGTGGCGGGGCTGAAAGGAAACAAGATACTGGTATCCTCATAATTTAGCTTCCATCTAACATGCCACTTCCCCCTCATCCCACAATATCTTTACCAGGTGCGCATGGTGTAAGCATGTACTTCTTGCTTTTCAGCACTCCCCTCAACACAACTTTATCTTTGTGCCTTACTTATTTCATACACCCAAAAAATCTAGCCTTCCCAGCCAGTGGTTGACCAAGAAGAGTTAGAGGAGAAGAAGAAGAAACACCGTCACTTGATTTGACACTCCCAACCACCAACTACATGAGGCCATCCTGCAAAGCCATCTGCAGAGTCCCCCACTGAAAGTCAGCAGCCTTCCACCAGTAATGGGGTAGCACTGCGTGACATCAGTAGGATAGGCAAAGGCACAGACAGGACTACATAGTTTTACATAGTATATACAGTAGAAACAGGCCATTCAGCCCAACTAGTCCATGCCGGAGTTTATGCTCCACTTTCCTCATCTAACTATCAGCATAACCCTCTATTCGCTTCTCACTCATATGCTTATCTAGACTCTCCTTAAATGCATCTAAGGGAATGCACAAGGGTAATTAGTTGATTTCTTGATGTCAAATTGGATGGATAGATGTTTAAAGTTGGATTGGAAAGGTTGCTTTTTGTTGGTTTTTAGTTCAGTATTGTGGCCAAGAGGATGCTGTGATGGTCAGTAACAGAGGGAAGATAAGGTGTGGGACTAACTTTGAAAGGGGAATTGGGGTTATGATCACTGGTACCGCAGGCAGATGAAAGGGGCTGTCTGAGTTGCATCCTTCCTTCTGCTTCCTCCTCTTCGGCTTCTTCCTCTTCCCTCGGCGAATGTTGTTGGAAATCTGAAATAAAAGCAGAAAATGCTGGGAATACTCAACAGGTCAGGCAGCATCTTGATCTGAGACGTGAGCTCTTTTTCTCTCTATGGATGCTGCCTGACTTGCTGAGTATTTTCAGCATTTTAGGTCTTCTCAGAGGCCTTGCAAGTGTCCAGCAGCACTCTCTGCACACTTTAAGAACTGTTAACATCTATCGCATCAAGCCACTACTTCAATAGTCTTTAAAAAAAAGTCCAAAAGCTTAAATCCAAACTTACCTGAAAGATGTATGTGTCCCTTTAAGAAGCACTGACAGCATCTTTGCAGGGGTGCTTTACACACGGTTTTCTGAGCGTGCTTAGGATCCAACAGTAAACTTAGCAAAACGGTTGAAGTTTGCAGGTGTAGCAGGAAGTCAGCATTGTCATGCTCTGCTAATTTACATTTCTGGTCCTTACCAAAATGTCAGCTGCTGAGTCCCGTGCTGGAGGCAGGCAGAAGTGAGACGGCCGCCATTTTTCCCCCCCGAAACAAATGACATCCTTTGTGACTGTGACAAAGGCAAACTATTCCTCCTAGTCATTCTTGACTTGTCTGCAGTCTTTGACACGGTTGACCACTCTATCCTTCTCCAACACCTCACCACTGTCATCCAGCTGGGTGGGACTACACTTGCCTGGTTCCATTCTTATCTATCTAATTGTAGCCAGTGAATCACCTGCAACGGCTTCTCTTCCCACTCCCGCATCGTTACCTCTGGTGTACCCCAAAGGATCTATCCTTGGCCCCCTCCGATTTCTCATCTACATATTACCCCTTGGCGACATCATCCGGAAACACAGTGTCAGTTTCCACTTGTATGCTGATGACACACACTCGACCTCACTACCACTTCTCTCGACCCCTGCATGGACTCTAAATTGTTTGATGCTTGTCCGACATCCAGTTCTGGATGAGCAGAAATGTTCTCCAATTGAATATTGGGAAGGCCGAAGCCATTGTTTTCGGTCCCCGCCACCATCTCCATTCCCTAGACACTGACTCCATCCCTCTCCCCAATTCCTGTCTGAGGCTGAACCAGACTGTTCGCAACCTTGGTGTCATATTTGACCCTGAAATGAGCTTTTGACCACATATCTGCAGCATAGCTAAGGCCATCTATTTCCACCTCCGTAACATCACCAGTCTTCGCCCTTGCCTCAGCTCATCCGCTGCCGAAGTCCTCATCCATGCCTTTGTTATCTCTAAACTTGACTATTCCAATGCAGTCCTGGCTGGCCTCCCATATTCTACTCTACGTAAATTAGAGGTGATCCAAAACTCGGCTGCCCGTGTCCTAACTCGCGCCAAGTCCCGCTCACCCATCACACCTATGCCCGCTGACCTACACTAGTTTCCGGTTAAGCAATACCTCGATTTCAAAATTCTCATCCGTATTTTCAAATCCCTCCATGACCTCGCCACTCCCTATCTCTTAATCTCCTCCAGCCCCACAACCCTCCCGAGATGTCTGTGCTCCTCTAATTCTGCCCTCCTGAGCATCCCGGATTATAATCGCTCAACCATTGGTGGCTGTGTCTTCTGTTACCTAAGCTCCAAGCTCTGAAACTCTCTGCCTAATCCTCCCAGCCTCTCTACCTCTCTTTCCTCCTTCAAGACGCTCCTTAAAGCATACCTCTTTGACCAAGCCTGCGCTAACTTTTACTTGTGCGGTTCGGTGGCAAATCTTTAGCGCATAATACTCCTGTGAAGCGCCTTGGGAAGTTTCACTAAGTTAAAGGCGCTATATAAATACAAGTTGTTGTTGTTGTTGAAACTGGCCTTAACGGCCAACAGTAAGACTGTGAATTTCTAGGCCACCATGTTATTTATAAGAGCAACTAAAGATATTTTTTCTCGTTTATTTTCTCCCCTTGTAGCCTACTCCCCATCATGCTCATTCTCTATCTGGGATATAATAATGTACCACTAAAGTCATCGGCCAGTTGGAATATTGTGTCTACACTCACACCATAGCTGGGATTCTGCAATGGAACATTACGTATCATTCTCCATCTGGATGCTACAATGCAGTGTCACATACCATTGTCTATCTGGGATGCTGTAATGCAATATCACACATCATGGTCTAGCTCATTGGTTCTGACCAGTCACTGTAAATTGCCTTTGGCTTCGATCTGCTCAGCAGCGAACTGGGATTGTGTAATGTAACATCGAACATCACCCTCACCCTAGACGGGCTATCATGAATCGTCCTCCAGCCATGACACAACGTAGGTCTGGGCTGTAGACTGCCCTGCAACCAGTAACCATTAATAAGTTGGCAGGAGTTTTAATACCAACAGTTAAGCTGTACATTATCAGGTTTTATTTCTTCCCCCAACCCCCTGAAAACCTTCCTTCTGTGTGACACTCCACCTAGTGGCATGTCCAAAAACTATTAAAGCTTTTCTATTGAAGGAGGTGGATCTTAGGTGACAGAGAGAAGCTATGACTGTCTGGTTAAGAGGCAACTACAGTAACACTTCTATTACTGGCCATTCATTTTCTCAAAATTCAACAAAAGACTTGAGTACATTTCTAGGAATTAAAACAGTTTCTAAACTGTGAACTGGGATTATTCTCAGTTTTTAAACAGAGGGGCCAAAATTGCCCTTCTGCCCCATTTGGGGCAATAATCTGAATTAACTGAAGATTTAGCATCCATAGAGATGAAGTGGAGAATGGAGCGATATTCGGGACTTTGTTTTTTGGGAAGCTTTTGGACACTGTTGGAGATGGGAGCGGGGTGGAATAGAGTCGGTAGCGGGGAGGAAGGTGGGCGGTGTAATTTAGTGCAACGTTGAGCATGTCAGCGCGACGCTGATGATGCCTGCGCGACGCGAACGTGCCGCATTGTGCGGACACATCTCAACGTCCTTCCCCTTCACGCAAAGGGGAGGAATGCTGCGAGGCCTAGTGAGGCCTCTGTGGTGCCCATTGAGCCATTAGGGAGTGGTTTGGCCAGGCCAGCGGGCCGGCACCCAAGTGGGGGTGCTAGGCTGCCTGTTGGCAGCCCGGCCAAACCAGTGGCCACCATTGGCTGACAATTAAAACAAAATGTCGGCTGTCGCGGTACACCCTCCCTTTTAAGGGCGGTCGCAGCGCCCAGCGCAAAGCTGTTGGGGGCTACCAACCGCGCTCCCGTGGGGCAAAAGGGGTCGGCGTGCTGGGCGGGGCAGGAAAGACGGGGCATCCCTGGCTCAGGGGCAATTGCAGATAAATCGCACCTGCCGTCTGCCCCCGGGCAGAAAGGCCTTACCGCCCTGTTAACACCTCTCACAGTAACAGGCCTTAAAAAAAAAAAGGAGGCAATTTTGGCCCCAGAATCTTGTATTTTAATACCTGAAATAAATATCTTACTGAAAAGCATTTTTAATTAGCAAAGCTGAAGAATCGAAGGCTGACGTCACAGCCAAGTGGGTAAGTGCTTGGCTGGTGATTGGTGACTAGTTTTTCTTCCTTTTCTTTTCCTTTATCAGTAAGAAATCTTTGGCATAGTTGCCAAATTAAATTAATTAAGGGTTAAGTCATGGCAGGAGAGCCCAGACCTGTGTCATGCTCCTCCTGTGCTATGTGGGAAGCCAGGGACGCTTCCAGTGTCCCTGACGACTACATGTGCGGGAAGTGTATCAAGCTACAGCTCCTGTCAGACCGCATTGCGGCACTGGAGCTGCGCATGGATTCATCCTGGAGCATCCGCGATGCTGATGATGTCGTGAATAGCACGTTTAGTGAGTTGGTCGCACCGCAGGTAAAGGTTACTCAGGTAGATAGGGAATGGGTGACCAACAGGAAGAGCAGTGAAATGAAGGTAGTGCAGGGGTCCTCTGCGGTCATCCCTCTCCATAACAGATACACCACCTCGGGTACTGTTGGTGGGGATGACTCACCAGGGGAAGGCAGCAGCAACTAAGTTCATGGCACCATGGGTGTCTCTGCTGCACAGGAGGACAGGAAAAAGAGTGGGAGAGCTATAGTGGTAGGGGATTCTATTGTAAGGGGAATAGATAGACGATTCTGCGTCCGCAATCGAGACTCCAGGATGGTATGTTGTCTCCCTGGTTCAAGGGTCAAGGATGTCTTGGAGCGGCTGCAGGACATTTTGGAGGGGGAGGGTGAACAGCCAGTTGTTGTGGTGCATGCAGGTACCAACGATATAGGTAAAAAATGGGATGAGGTGCTACAAGCTGAATTTAGAGAGCAAAGAGTTAAATTAAAAAGTAGGACCTCAAAAGGTAGTAATCTCAGGATTGCTACCAGTGCCACGTGGTAGTCAGAGTAGGAATTGCAGGATAGCTAAGATGAATACTTGAAGAGTATACTTGAAGAATAAGCTTGAAGAGTGGTGCAAGAGGGAGGGATTCAAATTCCTGGAACATTGGAACCAGTTCTGGGGGAGGTGGGACCAGTACAAACCGGATGGTCTGCACCTGGGCAGGACCGGAACCAATGTCCTTGGGGGAGTGTTTGCTAGTGCTGTTGGGGAGGGGTTAAACTAATATGGCAGGAGGATGGGAACCTATGCAGGGAGACAGAGGGAAGTAGAATGGGGACAGAAGCAAAAGATAGATAGAAGAAAAGTAAAAGTGGAGGGCAGAGAAACCCAAGGCAAAAATCAAAATTAAAGCACATGGTATTGGCGGTAATGTACTGACGTGGATAGAGAACTGGTTGGCAGACAGGAAGCAGAGAGTCCGGATAAACGGGTCATTTTCAGAATGACAGTCAGTGACTAGTGGGGTGCCGCAGGGCTCAGTGCTGGGACCCCAGCTATTTACAATATACATCAATGATTTAGATGAAGGAATTGAGTGTAATATCTCCAAGTTTGCAGATGACACTAAGCTGGTTGGTGGTGTGAGCTGTGGGGAGGATGCTAAGAGGCTGCAGGGTGACTTGGACAGGTTAGGTGAGTGGGCAAATGCATGGCAGATGCAGTATAATGTGCATAAATATGAGGTTATCCACTTTGGTGGCAAAAACACAAAGGCAGAATATTATCTGAATGGCGGCAGATTAGGAAAAGGGGAGGTGCAATGAGACCTGGGTGTCATGGTACATCAGTCATTGAAAGTTGGCATGCAGGTACAGCCGGCGGTGGAGAAAGCAAATGGCATGTTGGCCTTCATAGCTAGGGGATTTGACTAGAGGAGCAGGGAGGATTTAATGCAGTTGTACAGTGCCTTGGTGAGGCCTCACCTGAAATATTATGTTCAGTTTTGGTCTCCTAATCTGAGGAAGGACATTTTTGCTATTGAGGGAGTGCAGCAAAGCTTCACCAGACTGATTCCCGGGATGGCAGGACTGACATATGAGGAGAGACTGGATCGACTGTATTCACTGGAGTTTAGAAGGATGAGAGGGGATCTCATAGAAACAGATAAAATTCTGACGGGACTGGACAGGTTAGATGCAGGAAGAATGTTCCCGATGTTGGGGAAGTCCAAAACAAGGGACACAGTCTAAGGATAAGGGGTAAGCCATTTAGGACTGAGATGACGAGAAACTTCTTTACTCAGAGAGTTGTTAACCTGTGGAATTCTCTACTGCAGAGAGTTGTTGATGCCAGTTCGTTGGATATGTTCAAGAGTTAGATATGGCCCTTACAGCTAAAGGGATCAAGGGACATGGAGAGAAAGCAGGAAAGGGGTACTGAGGTGAATGATCAGCCATGATCTTATTGAATGGTGGTGCAGGCTTGAAGGGCCGAATGGCCTACTCCTGCATCTATTTTTTATGTTTTTATGAAAGAATTGTCCCAGAATCCTATTGACAGCCTCACAATTTTCCAATGAATTTTTAAAAGATACTGCTTTCATTCCAGATGCAGTTTAAAATAATCCAGGCAAAAGTCGTACAATCACCATGTTAAAAAGATTAGGAAACGCTGCATATTCCAGAAAGATTGCTTTTTCCTATCCCAACGTTGAAACTAGATCTCTGTTGGTTATAAATATCCTTGATTTCGGTCAGTACTAAAATACTTTCACAATTACTATTGACAGTGCTGGATAATCTTGAAGGTTGCATTGCTTCAAGAAGATGAGTGTTACAAATCATTCTGCAGTGAGAAGAGTAACAGCAGCAGGCAGCAGACAGGTTTCAATTTCACAATGCTGATTATCTCATTCCAAATTCTATGCATGCCTAAATCTGAGAATCCCTGAAGCATATATATGGACTCCTACTTTTAAAATGCCTATTACAGTTTCATACTTTTGCTGCTTCCTGAAGAGTGCCATTTCGCCAAGCTTAAATAGCAGAAAATTACACTGCTTCTTCTCTGCCCATCTTTTCAATCTCCATTAACCCGAGAAAGAACAAAGAACTAGGCTGGACTGTCTAGTGCGGCAGGTTGGAGTACAGGTTAAATAGCACAGTGCTCACTGGTAGATTTTTTTCCCCCCTCAAAACCAAAAACCATTGCAATCAGCCCAAAAATTCTACTTCAAACAGGTAACTACATGGTTATTTTGGAGACCTATGTGTCTGCTGTGGCTTAAAGCTGTCCCAAATCAAACAACTAAAGCTTATCATTAACTTCATGCTATTTTTTAAAAGATTTATATTCATTGCAATGAAATAGCAGAGGTATAAAACAGTTACAGGACCATTTACATTTGTAGAACCATTAGATATATAAAAAATTCAACACTTCTGAGCTCTGATGAAACTGATGTTTTTGTAGAACGATAAAGTGTTTTAAAAGCTCTATAAAACTAACATTGGTTTTGACAGCTCAGATAAAGTGACAAAAAAGCCTTCCTTTTTCTTATTCTATCAAGATGGAGCTTGTCAAAAATTAAGGTACATGGTAGTTTTTTTTATTTTATAAATCTATTTTTGTTTATTGCAATATCAACTTTGCATAGGGAACATATTTCATCAATTTCTGCAAGGCAAGCATTCCAGGTTAAGTGTCACACATAAAATTTTGTAGGAGGTAAATTATTTATTTAACATGAATTGACAGAATATAATGTGATATAAAACAAACATTTACAAACCCCAACCTCTTTTAAATACATTAACACTAATTTTATGCTGCTCTAAAATCTAACATTTTGGTTATTTACTATTTGCCTTTACAGGTCTGTATTAAAACATGAAATGAGTTGCCTAAGCTAAAGCTACATTTACCTTTTGCTAAAAATTCTGAAATGTATAGCTATGTAGGAATAAGTGTTTCAAATTGTCATAAAGAAAGGACGGTTCATACTACACTATATTTCCACGAACTGTCTGCTGTTTCATTTTATAGCTTTAATTTGATTGCTGCTCAAGTTTCCCATTATGCCTTTGTGCTGTGGCCTTCACCGCACAAGAAATAGGCTGCAGGAGTAAGAAAAACAGCTGTTCCTTGTGAAACACAAATGCTACAGTAACTTGCTCACTGCTTTTGCCTTAACTTGATGAAGAGCCAAACGTGTTTTTCATGTTTTCTCTAAACAGTGCACTTAAGTTTAATAATCTGATACAGCTTATTAAATGTGAAGTTTGCTGATCTCTAAATTATTCATAACATGGTCCAGACTGATTAAGATTGGCTTGTTAAGGAGCACAAGAAGCAATTAAACTGACAAGGCAGCAAGGCCTTGATGTATACATTTATTATCACAAGAATACCCAATGTGAATGCCCTTATTAAGCAATGAATTTCACCTCACTGGCCTTCTACCATTGCTGCCACAGGCAGAGTGTGCAAGGAACAACATGTCAAAAGCTAACTCTGAGGAAATGCCTATCTTCCAGTGAAACCGATTTTGTAATGAACCTTTCAATTCACTCCTGAGGTAATAAATCCTGACTGGTGCATTAATTACTTGATAACATCCCATCAAAATGCAAATGCAGCACTTGACCCATAGGAATGGCTCACTAGCTGTTAACTCTTCAGGGTATACATAAATTGTCTGTTTTTTTTTTATCAAACAGGGCATTTATTTCAGTTCTGCTTGGGTGAATGTCACTTGCTTCCAAATTCAGTCACACTGCAGTCTGACATTAATATATGTTAAGGACTGATGAGGTGCAACAATAATCCTAATTTCACTACATCCTGGCTTCGTTGGTGGATGAATCTAAGAGGTCAGCGTCTATTCTCTGCTAATTTTACATGCCATGGCCCTCCTCCAAGCAGAGTGAGGTTTCCCTCACATTATATTACACCTGAATAAATTAACACGTAGAGCTTAGACAGTACTATTCCTGATTTGCCATCTGTGTTCAGCTTTTTTCATAGCTTCCAGCACATTTTTGGATCAGAAACACTGGACAGTTCCAAGTAAGCTAACCTGAAGTGAAAACAATTGGTCCCTTTCCATATTAATGGCAGAATATTACACCACATGCAGGGATAGTAGTAAGACACAATGGGAAAATAAATTCCATAGAATAATATTTTGATAGGAACTATATTTTCACATTCACCCAGAGGAGTTTTCCCAGAGTTCTTGATGGTAGTTCCCTTGTTCTCCCATCCATTGCTGGGTGCAGCTTTCTTTTCAAATTTCAAGTACCTTTTATTAAAAATATCAGCAGCAGCAGCCTGGATCTCAACTAATAAATAGCCACTCAACTTCAATGATTATTACAATCCAAGCTAAAAGTATACCATAAATATTTTAGTTGGCGAATGCCTTAGGAATGAATTCCCAGCCCTGGTACTGTTAGTCAGTGCAACTACCTCACTGCCAGGAAACCGCAAGGCCTCTGGTTATTCGAGTAAAAAATCTGACATTTAATCAAACAATTATACATTAATAATTTTTTACACACAATAAATCAGCAAATGCATTTTGTTCTGGTCAGCTCCAACATCTGTCTACTTCAAAACAGGTATCTAATGGCTATACAGGGACTTCAACAAAGAAAGCAGTGGAGGAGTGCTGGATCCAATCGAGCTAGACCAGGTTAGAAGAGTAGCAACAAAACATGAGTAATGGTTATTAGCTGCACTGCTTATTGCTGCTTCAAATATGAAATATGTCCTATAAAAAAGTACTGTCTGAGAACCTGGCCTCATCCAGGTCTGAAATGCTGAAATGTAGCCGCAGGCCCTGATGTGGCTCCTCTTACATGCTGCCGTAATACACATTACCTCACTCTATTTTATGCTTGATTGGGCACTGGTTAAAAAAAAAACTACAGGTCCAGCAGAAGCGAATATGTTAGTTAGAAATGAAGTTCATTTTCATTTAAACAATAAATGCAGGAGAATGGATGGGGAAGAATCAAGATTAGAGGAAAACAATTATACATTAATAATTTTTTTTTTAAGAATAATTTTTTATTAAAAATTACTTTAAATATTTATTTGTATAGGGTTACTATTAATTATATTTGCGTAGCTTTATGAAAAAGCCTATATAAGTATCCAGCACACAATGTGTGAGCTGAAAATCTAAAAAAACTGGCACATTCAGGGAGCTGGGACCTTTCAGTGCCCTAAGGGTTAATACTTTGAAGGTTGCACCATTATTTACCACAGCATTCAAAAATGATCATAACTGCAATGTTTTTCTTAATCCCAAATGTACGAATTAAGCAACGAATTAAGCAATGTTCTGTACAACTGCACTGGTTTCCTGAGTGGAATTCACCGAAAATCATTTTACCTGATGTATGAAAGAAAATACATCTGCACTTTGAAAATTGTAAAGGCCCAGTAGCTTTCAAAGAGTTAACTGCAAATGTCTGATCCTTTCAATAATTTTGAATGCTGTGTGGGGAAAAAATGAAGTCTAATAAGGGTTCAGGATAAAGGTTGACCAGTGTACACAGCAGATCCTTTAATCAGGGTAGCATGACAGTTTGGACATTTCTCTTCACTTTGCACACATAGTGGGATCACCATTTTCAGCTGCTGTTGATCTTCTGCGTTAACCTGCCATTATACTTCAGTAAGTCTATCTTTACCACCTGGACTATTCAG
Organism: Pristiophorus japonicus; assembly: GCF_044704955.1. NCBI lineage: Eukaryota > Metazoa > Chordata > Chondrichthyes > Pristiophoridae > Pristiophorus > Pristiophorus japonicus. The sequence continues at coordinate 380,409,788 of NC_091977.1, forward strand.
TCTTCCCCTTTATTTATCTGCAAGGCTTCAAGGAAAAGCCTTAAAAACTGTGCTGATGAGGGAGTATGTGGTTTGGTCTAGATCATACACTGTCCTAATGCCTTCACAACAGGCTCTGAAAAACATGCACTGATAATTCTCTGTAAGTTTTGCAGAAGATGAGGTCAGGAGAGTATTAATTGATGCTGAAAATAATGACACAGAGCGGCACCACTGAGGCTTAGTGTGACTGGCATGTGATAATCTTCGCAAGATGCTCAGCATGTGACTGGACAGTCTAATACATTATGCATTCCTAATCTAGAGAAAACAAGAATAATTTCATGCATTGCTTCTAAGGTATTTTGTGTACCATTTGGACACTGATTTTACTTAAAATAACATTTTGGTTTATCCCTTGGGTACTTTGCAGACTGCAATGTGTCTCCCAGAATAGCATTCTATGCAAATCTAAGAGTTTAACTTTCAAAAATCTACTAAACACAGCGGACAAAAGTAGTGGATACAAGCAATCAATTCCTTGGCAATGGCAGGAAATAACCTTATTGGAATTTTGAGAAGCATTTTGCTGTGAACACTATTTTGTAAAATGAAAACATTGAAAAGCTTACAACTTAATTTGTGTACGTTTTCTAAATTGGTGCAATTTGACTCATTCCTAAATTCTTAAAGGCATCTGCTTATTCTAATTATAAGCCTTGTTACTCATACTATAGGTGCATTTTTTTTAACTTTCCTTGTGTTAGCTCTTGTCAGTTACCTGGTATTTGAATAAAAAGCACTACTAGTCACAAGCAGCAGATTTATAAAACCTGGACTGATACTTAATGCATCATTCTAATAATAGAGGGCTAGCAACGTGAAATGGCAAGTTGGCCTTTATTGCAATGGGTTGGAGAACAAGAGTAAGGAAGTCTTGCTACAATTGATCAGGGCTTTGGTGAGACCATGCTTGGAGTACTGTGCACAGTTTTGCTCTCCTTATCTGAGGAAGGATATACATGCCTTGGAGGTGGTGAAATAAAGATTCACTAGATTGATCGCTGGGATGAGACGGTTTTCCTATGAGGAGAGATTGAGTAGATTGGGCCTATACTCTCTCGAATTTAGAAGAATGAGAGGAGATCGCTTAAAACATACAAGATTCTGAGGGGGATTAACAGGGTAGATGCCAAGAGGTTGTTTCCCCTGTCTGGAGAACTAGGGGGCATAGTCTCAAAATAAGGGGTCGGCCATTTAAGACTGAGATGAGGAGGAATTTCTTCACTCAGAGGGATGTGGATCTTTGGAATTTTCTACCCCAAAGGACTGTACATGCTGAATCATTAAATATAATTAAAGCTGAGATAAATTTTTGAATTCTAGGGGAATCAAGGGGATCAGGCGGGAAAGTGGAGATCAGCCATGATCTTATTGAATGGCAGAACAGGCTCGAAGAGCCGCATGGCTACTCCTGCTCCTAATTCTTATGCCACATGGTTTGCATGGGCCAGGTGGCCACCTAAACCACTGTTGATGCATTTCCAGCATCTGTTTGCTCATCCAGCAGGACAATGCAGCACCTGTCCATCATTGGGATGGGGAGTTGCCCAGGGCCTCCCCAGGTGCCAGTCATGTTTCCTCAGCCCCCATGTGTAAAGGAGTCAATCAAGAATTTTTTTTAAAGAATCTCCATTATTCAGGTGTCCAAGCTAATTGCTGGCTTAGATCCCGAGGAGGTTCACCCGGTGTCTTCAATGAGCCAGGGAAGTCCTTCCCTTACCTCTGCGTTCTGATAACATTTGCCTGGTAAGGTTTTGATGAAGGTTCTGCCCCTTCCAAAGCAGCTAAAAAATCCTGGAAACAGCAGGGACCCAGCACAAACAGGTCCCTGCTATTTTTTGGTAGCTTCAGCTGGTGTGTCTCTGTATTTATGGTAGGAATTTAGCAGAACCCCCACGAAAATTTGGATTCATAATATGGCCAGTACTGATGAAACTACCCTTCTCTGTTAGTGACCCCAATTCAATTTGAAATGTGATTCATTCTTCTAAAAGCATCAGAATATAAACTACAATTTTGGTTGCATTGAAACATTTTAAAACCATAAAAATATAGTGTAACCTATTTCCTGTGTTAATAGCCACGATTTTAACCCCCTCCTCCTGATGGACGGGAACTGGTCTGGGGGATTAAAATATCAGGATCAAGCACCAACCCCAAGCTGACCCCATTCACGCCCATTTAACATTAAAAAAACACAAATCAGACTATTGACAAGGCTCCTGCAAAAGACAGGCAGGTGCTTAATTAACATTCAAAAATCACGGCCTGGTTGCGCCATTGGCGTCACGACTTAAATTTAACAGTAAGTGATGGAGGGTGTGATATATTCACAGAGCACAGCACACACAGCTTCCTAACATGGCAGGCTGCTCTCTCGGAAGTCTCCGGATGGTGCCTGGTTCTGTTTAATCATTAACTGTGCAATTGCACTACACAATATTTCCACATCCACAGTGTGGAGCTACAAACATTACAAGCTTACAGACATTACACTTCTCCCTCCTTAATGAAGAAGCCATCATAACAACCATCATACATAACTTTCATGTTTATACATAACACAGGATATAAACTTATTTTTTTCATATTTACAAATTTAACTTCACCACTTGTTTTCTGCTTTGAAGAGGATACCTTCACTCTCGAACAGAACCTTCCAAACATGGTGTCGAATCTAAACTCATTCGAGGCTCATCCTGAGGATTGTTTTCCTCCACGGAATTTCCTTGATTTTCATTTGAACTCACTCTAACTTCAGGCTCTTTGTTTTCCTGACTCGGACTCGGACTTTCATTCTGATTCTCTCCTGGATTTGTTTCCAGTACATTGGATTTAGGATTTGCTACTGGTGTATCAAAACTATCTGATGAGTCAGAAATAATTGAATCATTCCCACCTTCAATTCCTTCCATGTCTGTAGGTAAAATATGATCAATATGAACAAACCTAACCTGTCCATTATCAAGCATCTTTACCAAATATGTGCGAGGACCACATATCTTCACCACTCTTCCTGGTAACCAATTTAACCATTTATGGTGATGGTTTTTCACTCTCACCTTCTGGTTTAATTTCACACTTCTCTCTTTTACTCTACCTCTATCATGATTCTCTTTCTGTCTTAATTGTGTCTCTTCTACGGACTGTGCCAAATTTGGCTTTAACAACGAGAATCTGGTTCGTGGCTCTCATTTGAGAAACAACTCTGCTGGTGTTCTACCAGTAGTTGTATGAGGAGTATTTCGATATGTAATCAAAAAATTAACCAATTTGCGATCCAATGACAACTGTCGCTTCCTTGGATTTGGATCTAACATTTGTTTTATGAGGGCACGTTTTACAATTTGTACAGTATGCTCTGCTGCACCATTCGAAGCAGGATGGTATAGTGGATGGTATGGTATGTTTCACACCATTTTTGCTTGTGAATTGTGCAAATTCTTCTGAACGAAATTGTGGTTCATTATCCGAAACAATTTCTTCAGGGAGGCCAAATGAAGAAAATAATTTTCGTAAAATGTCCAATGTTTTACTTGTTGTTATTTTCCACATTGGAAACACCTCAACCCACTTCGAATGGCTATCAATCACAATGAACAATTGTTGTCCTAACTCAGCAAAATCAATATGTAGCCTTTGCCACACCCTGGGAGGCCATTTCCATGGCTGTAGTGGTACTGGTGGTGGTTGCTTGCTTACTGATTGACATGTCGTACACTGACTCACTATGTACTCTACAACTTTATCAAGACCTGGCCACCATAAATAACTGCGTGCAAAACTCTTGGTCAAGCACATTCTCAGGTCCTGGTCATGGAGGTCTCCTAATAATTTGGACCTGAATTTATTTGGTATAACCACTCTTGCACTCAACATGATACAATCTTTATCGACTGATAATTCATTCCCACGAATGAAGAATGGATGTGTATCTTTGTCTGTTACCTGGTTTGACCATCCATTTGCAATATATTCATACACCTTTGACATCACTGGGTCACGTTTGGTTGCTCTACCGATCTCCTCAGCTGTGACTGGCAGTTCATCAATGTATGAAAAATAAAACACTTCTTCCCTATCGGGTGTAACTTATGATGGGGAAGGCAATCTAGACATTGCATCAGCATTACTGTGATCAGCTGATCATTTGTATTCAATATCATATTTATGCTGACAAAATCAAAGCCCATCTCTGCCTTCGGGCTGCAGCTAATGTTCGAACTGGGGACTTTGGATGGAGGATTGCTGTTAGGGGCTTATGGTCCGTAACGATGGTAAACTTACGACCATACAAGTATTTGTGAAACTTCTTGACCCCAAAAATTAATGCCAAAGCTTCCCTTTCAATTTGCGCATAATTACTCTCACTGGCACTGAGAGTGTGTGAAGCAAAAGCAATTGGTTTCTCCTCCCCACTACTTAATACATGAGCGATTACTGCCCCAACACCATACGGAGAGGCATCACATGCTAGCTTAATCTCCTTAGATATGTCATCATGAACTAACGTGGTGCTCTCTACCAATTTGCTTTTACACTCCTTGAATGCTGTATCGCATTCTTTTGACCACTTCCAATGGACCTGTTTTTTCAAAAGTTCATTCAGTGAATGTAACACTGTAGCCAAATTTGGTAGGAACTTCCCATAATAGTTCAAAAGACCCAAGAATGAACGAAGTTCAGTGACATTCCTGGGAGTGGGTGCATTTCTAATTGCTTCCAATTTTTCCATAGTTGGATGTAAACCATCTTTGTCTACTCTGTACCCTAAGTACTCCACTGAGTTTTTAAATAACTCACACTTATGAGGAGACATTCATACTCTGTGCTTCTCGAGCCGTTTGAGGACTTCATTCAATATGTTATTATGAATTTGCCTATTTGGTGCTGAAATTAGTATGTCATCCAAATAACATACTACCCCTTCAATACCTTGCAAAATCTGGTTCATCATCCCTTGGAATATGGCAGGGGCGGAAGACACTCCAAATGGTCGCCGATTAAATTGATATAGGCCTCGATGAGTATTTATAGTCAAACATGACTTGGACTACTCATCTAGTTCAAGCTGTAAGTAGGCATTCGTAAGATCCAGTTTTGAGAAGATCTGACCACCTGTCAGTGTTGTGAACAAATCTTCTATATTCGGCAATGTATTGGGGACATTACCCTCTAGAACCTGGTTTACGGTTACTTTATAATCACCACACAATCTTACCTTACCATCAGACTTAGGTACAACAACAATGGGTGTAGCCCAATTACATCGATCTATCTTAGAAATAATGTTCTCAGTCTCTAGTCTTTTGAGTTCTTGCTCAACTTTCTCCTTGAGTGCATCTGGTACGGAACGTGGCTTGTAGTAAACTGATCTAGCGTCCTTCTGTACCCTGACACTCGCCTTGACGCCTTGGATCGGACTGCCCGTTTCGCAGAACACCTTCAGATAATTCTCGATAACCTCATCCGTTGATGAAAATCTTGCTTCCACACAGAAAATCTTACTCCATTCCAGCTTCAGTGAGCTCAACCAATTTCTTCCTAGTAAGGCAGGCTTGTCTCCTTTCACTACTATTAGAGGCAAGTTCTGAAATTGATCTTTATATTTCACCGGTACGGTGATACGACCTACCACAGTAATTTTCTCTCCCGAGTAGCCTCGAAGCTCTATCTTGGATTTCTCCAGTTGGAAATCATGCAATTTATCGCAGTACAGTGACTCCAGTACTACACTCACGGATGCACCCGTGTCGATTTCCATTGGTATCTTGAATCCCGCAACATCTATGTGGATTTTGATGCTTTCCGAAATGCTGTCCATTAACCTCGCGCTCCTGATGACGTGTAATTCTAACATCTCCTCGTCCTGTTGTTGTTCTTCCATGCTATGTAGTCTCTTGGGATTTCTACTCATAGCTTTGAACGCTGGACTCATAGCATTGGAAGCTGATTTACCCTTCAGTCGGCATGCCTTCGCAAGATGCCCAGTCTTCCTGCAGAAGAAACACTCTGCCTTTACGTATGTACAACTTTGAGCAATGTGTTGTCCCAGGTACCTATAGCACGACTTCGACACTCTGTTAGAATTTCCAGTTTATGAGACTTTGGGCCCCATCGTCTTTTACTTTGAACCTGCAGGTGATTTACCTCGGTTGACTGACGACCCTAATTATTATTTAATTCTCGGGAATATTGTTTGGCCATGCCCATCGACCTCGCTGTCTGACAAGCAATCTCAAAAGTCAAGTCATCCGTCATCAATAACTTCCTTCTGATCGCATCGTTTTTCACCCCACAAACAAAATGATGTTGTAATGCTTGGTTTTGAAAGTTTCCAAAATTACAGTGCATCGGTAGCTTTTTTAATGCTATGATGTACTCACTGATACTTTCATTAGCCTTTTGATTCCGAATCCTGAAACGATAGCTTTCAGCAATTTCTAACGGTTTGGGGTTATAGTGTTGCTCCAGCTTCATTAAAATCTCTTTAAGCGTTGTGTCCTTTGGCTTGTCAGGCACAAGCAGATTTACAAGAGTGTCATATAATGCTGGACCTGCCTCCGATAAGAAGATCGCTTTCTTACATTCCAACATAGCCCGGTTCTGGAACTTCAATTATGTTATTTGCAATTAAATACATTTCTAGCCGATCCACATACACTTTAAAACGTTCCCGATTGTGTCTATATTCACCCAAATATCCCAATACACTTGCCATTTTAATCTCTAGCTGTTCACGCCGTGTGCTGTATTTTACCTCGGATTTTGTAGCTTTTTTTCCAAAGACAGAAACTTTCAAAGTCTCTCTGTCGGCTGGCTGAATCCTTCACCAACAAAAATTAAGCTTTAAGATATCCGAAAAATCCCATCTTCCGTGGCCAAATGTGATATATTCACAGAGCACAGCACACACAGCTTCCTAACATGGCAGGCTGCTCTCTTGGAAGTCTCCGGAAGGTGCCTGGTTCTGGTTAATCATTAACTGTGCAATTGCAGTACACAGTATGTCTACATCCACAGTGTGGAGCTACAAACATTACAAGCTTACAGACATTACAGAGAGGCTCGCACTGTGGGATTCCCAGCAGCAGATCTGAGGTAGGAGGTGCTGACAATCCAAGGTAAGTGCTGAAGGTCAGCTCCTTTTTGCACTTTGTGTGGGCCAGGAGGAACAGTACTCGTCCAGGCCTCACAAGGAAGCCTTGGACCTCCTCCAGCCCTAATCACAGCCCTGAAGTTCTCTCCCCCTGTCCCTCGATGGCAGCCCCGATGACCTCTCCCCCATCCTGCTGATGGTCTAGATCATGGACCTATGTCCTCTTTTATACCCCCACCTCCAGATGCTGACCCAGAGCCTTCGCCCTCTACTGACTGCTGGGGACTGCCGCTTGTTTGTGCTCCCAACCGCTGGCCAGGCTGTCAAATTGGCCTGCTGTCGGGCGGGAATCTGCAGCAGCTTATTTAAATGTGGCCCTGCTGTTCAGATCGGCAGGGCTTCAAAGTCCCCAGCCTTGCCAGGTTTTCCCCATGCTAGCACGCTCCCCTGCACCCTTTCCTTTAATATCATGGCTGATATCTCCAGAAATCCTACAGGAACAATAACATCTTCACTTCTGTAAAATGTACGTTTAATAATCAAATAGACAGCAGTGAGATTAGTATCCAATCCACACAGTAACTGTTGATGTATGATAGAGTATTATGATTTGTGTTGTTTCATACTTTTAATGCTCTGTGTTGCAGATGAATCATTTTACTCACTCCTTTGACATCTGACAATAAAAAGCCCTGACACTGCATGAATGTGTCAAGCATCTCGTCGTAGTAACCTGACCAAGTCACAAGGTCATACACTAACTTCATAAGTAGAAAAAATGCCACTCACAGCCTTTGCCCTATTTCCAGAAATGGCTGAAGCAGTGCTAATTAGGGTCCTAGGGGAGTGGAGAGAAAGTGAGAGAAAGAGAAAAAGAGAGAGGGGGGAGAGAGAGGCCAGTGATTGAAGTCAGAATTCAGTAGACCTTAAAACAACTGTCTTTCATCTAAGATGATATGAATAAACATCATCCTTCCATCTTCAGCATCTGTTTGAGGGGAAATGACATGGCTGTGAGACTATTAATGACAGAGATGTGAAAGTGGCAGTCTAATACTAGAGGTAGATTTTAACTGCAACAGGGTTCAGGTTTCATTCTTGAACCTGCTAGTTATTTTCTCCAGTTAGGCACAAAATGTATGAAGCAAAGCTCAAGTCTTTTATAAAGTGACCAACACAAGCTGATCTATTGAAACCCAACTTGCACAAATGACAAGTTACTGCAAATCCATTACACTATCATGTACTTAGCTCAATGGAACTCTTTCCTCTGTCTTCTTATTGACATATTCGTAAATTGTATGACGGTTGTATGACATGTTTACACTCCAAAACATTTTTGCATTGCAGCTATTTAACTATGTCTACCATTCTTTTAATATAAGCTAATAATTATTCTGCTGATTCAGAATATGACAATAAGGGAAAATAGAATTCAGTTCAATTGAAAGCAAGCAATTTGATAATGAAAAAGCATTTTTGTGTTTTGTCAATGGCAGTGCTTCCTCGTGTTTGTATTTGATATTGTCTCTTTGTATTGCACTATTTGTATTTGATATTGAAAATTGCAACACTTGCAGATGAAGGTGTTTTTTAGGATATTTATCTTCCAACAAAATACGCACCTTCAAACTTTTGCCCTATTTTCTTCTCTCTATAGGTTCCTCTGGGCCAAATGCATCTGGGAGTACAGGCACGTGGCCCACTCCCAGACCACCACCTTTGTGCCATGCTTTGTCTAGTTATCAGGTGGCACATAACTGTTCCTGAAGTCCATTCACTTTACCCTCCCTCTACAGAGAGATGTCTGGGTCCTATGCAGTGCATCCTTGCTCGGATCTGAACAGAATGGGGAATTGAGCATGAATAATTCCACACTATGTCACTTTCTGCATTGATACTCCAAAGTACAACACCATTGTCCTAACATGTAACAGTTAGATGTCATGAATGCTGCGGTCTTATAATTGCTCTAGTTGTGTTTGATATTTTGAATGACAGTTGCCTTTGTATACAGACTATTAGGGCTAAATTTTCCTCTACTATATTGCCTGAGGTTGGGTGGCACAGCAGCAGATGATCAGGGAGATTGATTGGAGAGTCCTAATACTGCATCCCTGCACTTACCAACACTATTATGCAATTTGTCGACCTGTCTGGCCCTTTGACTACCCAGCCATATGTAAATGATTGCAGGAAGGAGGAGGGGCTGAGGAACCCACCCAATTTCCTTATCTTGGCTGAATCGAAGGCCTAAAATAAACATTTCCTGTAACTCTTTGGGGAAAAGCAGATTGGGCTGCTGACCCTGATTGTTTTTGGCCCAGGGTGCTGAAAGAAAGGAGCTGTGTTATGGAAACCATTAGTTTAAATATTTCGTAGCTCATTGAGGTCTGGTATTATCCCATTAACTGGAGAGAAGCCCATATGGTGCATATATTTAAAAAGGGCAATAAATCAGAACCAGGAAACTATTGCCCCAAAATTGCAGGTTAAGAGCCTGACAAATGCCCGTTGGTATTCTCAAACACCTGCCACATGCACAAGGAAACTGGCACAGCTTCTCCCTCAGTGGTGCCTGTGCCTAAGTGAGGGAGCTATTCCAAGAAGTGTGTTTTTTTAATTGTTCACTTTGGGGTGTCAAGGCCCCATGCCAGGAATGGACCCTCACTGCTGGGGCCCAAATATACCACTGTGGAGACTGATATGCCTCACCTGTCTCGGCATATTGTCCTCCATTGAAACTGCAGGTGCTGACTGAGGCTCAATAGCAGGAACTCAGAGATTAGAGAGTTCCTGACTCTGGCTCCGGATCTGGCCTGCCATTTGTCCTGTAAGGACTGGCTCGAGTTTCATTCTGGGCCTTATAAATGCTTTGTTTGCCAAGATAAAGGTAATTGGTCCCAGAGGCAATTAATTACCTTTAAAAACATACCAGTTTGGTCCCTTAGCAGAAACGTTCCTTGCTTTATTTTTTCAACTACTCCTGGACTTCAAGGCCACACTATCAGGGCCAGGTCTGGAGCCAGGGTCAGGAACTCTCTAATCTCAGAGTTCCTGCTATTGAGCCTCAGTCAGCACCTGCAGTATCAAAGCACCTAGATGCTATTCTAAGTTCCACTGCAACATCAGGGTGGGTGCTTCTGACGCCCCTGTAGAATCACCCCGATTATGGAAATAACCTCTTCCGTACAATATGGGATGGGCTCTACATCATTGGCCATGGGCAGATGGAATTCACATTCCACTACACATCCGAGTGGTGCAGGGGCTCCAGAATTTTGGGGCCTAATTATCTGATTCTGTGAATGATGGGGTCTCTCCTTGTATAAACACATTACTATCTGATACTGTTAATAGAAGGACTTATCCTTAGTTATTGATGGGCTGGTGGAGTCTCTCCTTGAATCCAGATTATTAGAGTCTAATATTGAGAGTAGTAGGGTCTCCTTGGATTCATAATTCTTGGTTCAAGTAACCATACTAAATCAGTATGTATTTCCAGGGAAAAGTCTTGTGCCAGCATGTGCCAGTCACATTTCAGATATCACGCCTCAAGTGTCAATGTGCTTTTCCCAAAGGGAGCTGGGGATTTACAAGCAGCTGTCAATCTACAGAAACTTCACTCAATAATTTAGCCTCTCATTGACCTCAGGATGTAGCTATTTAGGCCACTTGCCCCAGGGAGTACTTGAGCAGTGCTTGAAGAGACAGGCCATGTCGAATACATTTCCATCTTAGCAGCTAAACAATACTGCCTGGAATTCCCTTTGGGCTTTTCCTGCTCTGCTGCCGTAACTTTGGCAGAAGTCCGGTGGAAAACCCGTTTATCCATGTAAATAGCGGCGAAGAAAGCGAAGCCCTGAGGAAATTATCAGTGTACATCTATGCTCCAGACCCCTAACTACCCATGAGCACCACTGAAGATCAACAAGTTCTTCATTAAAAAAAAGGCATGTGAACTACCATTATTATAACATGTAACACGATCAATTAGACAGAAGTATCATAAAAGCATAAGGTAACAATTGAGCATTTCAAAATCAGTTTTAAAGAAAACATTTTACTAACAGAACTTGCACTTCAGGGGGGGAAAATTGATTATCGACTGGTTTAAGGCGGTAATACCTACCGCCTGGTCGCTAACTTTAGCGCCGGGCGATGTTTACCTCCTCCAACTGGGACACTGATTTTTAGCACCCTATGAGGGGAGTGGAGCGCTAAGGGTAGCTTTCCACACTCTGTTGAATCGTGGAGCGCTTGTGCTAATGAAGTTGTGGCGCTAGGAAACCGGCATCCCAGTGCTTAAAGGAGATGTCAGCTGGACCACCTGAAGAGTAAAAATAAATGAAAGGCATGCAAATGGAACATTTTTAAATATCGGACAAAGTGAAACAAAGCTAAATAAAGTACAAGTAAATGAAAAGAACCTCATCTTCTAACCACTCACCTGATGATCCATTTCGGTATCGCCTCGGGAGCTTCTGGGACGCCTGCTTTCACTGGCGGGATCAGCGCCAGGCGCTAAGGCAGGCAAACCCACTGAAGTTCCTGACCGCGGTGCTACCAGGGCATTGTAAGTACAGTGACGTCACCAAGTGGATGGCGCTAGAGTGCACAGCGCTAACTGATAGCGCCGCCAGTAACCTTCCAATCAAGTTCTCGGAGGCGCTGACAGCACTCCGGCGCTAAGTGGGTGGCGCTGTTCCATTCAATTTTTCGCCCAAGGATTTTTATTTGGAATTTTTAAAAGGATTATAACGCTTTGAATATTTACTATAGATATTCTATAGTCGTAATTATGTAACTGAAAAGAGGTAGCACTACTTCTATAGATGAAATCTCTCCATGTGTAAAAAAATTACTGCATTCAGTCAATTAAAATATAAATATTACATTACTAATTTTTAATATAGAAACAATACACTATCTCATCCACTAAATGTCCACGGGAATCAAGTCAGCATTTTTCAGGCAATACCCTAATGCTAGTACACATACTTTTTGCATTCAGATTTATAATTCAAATCTATTAGCAAATACTAAACAAAATTATTCCCCGAAAGAATCAAAATTGTATTTCTGGCATAAAATTACATACGAAATTTGAATCTGTTAATCTTGTTGAGCAGTACAAAAATGTAGTTCTTGCACTGGATCCTGCACCAACATCAATCTCAGTACCAGTACCCCTTTGGATATGGCTATATTTCTTCAGTTTGAAAATGGAAGTATAAACGATTTTGTAATCATTATTTTGTTTATTTTCAACCACTAATGAAATTGCAAAAATTTGTGTTTCCTGAGAATGCAATTTCATTCGTGTGATTAGAAAAGTGATGGAACAACCAATTACAACACACCTGTGACAATGTTTCTCAAGTGGCTAACGAACTACTTAATAAATGTCAATCCAACTGTGGAGTGCATGATATTTGTGCTGAATGATTCCATGAAAATTCAGAAAATCCCAGTTTACCAAGAGGCACTGCATTTCAAGGCAAACTGCTTTGTAAAAGATGTCAAAATACAAGTATTCACATCTCCCTCAGAATGCGCAAAGCACCTCCTGTCAACCTCATAAAATCACTTACCACAAATTGTGGAATGTGAAAGCTTGTATATAATCAAACTGCATGATATTAGGCATTCAATACAACTAAAGTTTTGCAAGTATTGTTTAGTACTGCACTATTCAAATTCTTCTTCCAGTCTTTAATTTAGGAATTCACACTTTTAATTGTAATGTACAAAGGTTTTCTTACATTAATAGAACGTTATTAAATGTTACAAATGGGGTGAAATCACTCTTTTCATCAAATATATGTGGAATTCCTGTTTTCCTCTGTAATTAACAACTCAGTAATGAAATTGCACCATGTACATTTCAATCCCACATTTGTCTGTAATTTAATTAATGGTTCATTAATTATGGAGAAAAATAGGCATTCTCCCATTGCTTGATAAAAGAGAGATTTCACCTGCCTCCTTTCAAAAAATAATATTCTCTGAAAATATTAATTTTTTGGAATTTTAATAAATCCAACTCGTATATGTAGCGATGCTGGATGTCCTGAGTTACAAGAGATACAACATTCAGTATAAATTGTAGTTCCATGCCGCGATGCATCCATCCAATGTTTCACATCAATTAGTATTAGAAATAGTTATCCAAATTTATTGATGGTACAGAAATTTCACTAACTGCCTCCATCACTACAGCAAGAAGACTATGGTAGAATGCAGATTTGTGTTGAAAATGAAATGTCAATTATTGTTCTTAGAAGTATGTTTTCCATTGTGTTTGCTTTTTTTCTTGTTTCCATTTAGTTTTACATATATTTGTTCCCTGTCTCTTTGTGTCTCACTCATTTTTATTGGCTTTAAATAATAGGCACAATTTGAATGAACAACAATATTGTAAAAAGTCATGATGGGGCGAAGGTTAAGTCCATACTGTTTCCCGTAGTTTCATTATGAACCAGGGTGTGTGATCCAGCCCAGATGTTCAGTTAGCACCCCGGAGGAGCGGTAAAGGGTGCTTCGAGGCATAATGCTGGGCATCCAGCTTTTATCGCTCGGCTGGCAAATTCGACTCATGGTTTGCAGCGACGCAAAAACTTGCTGTCTCGCCGTCTAATTTCACTGAGGTCATGACGTCAATCATCGTGTAACACTCCACTAGTGACCCGGATGTAAATTTCGGCCCTAACACCTCATTAAACGCCCACACCAGGGAACGTCTGAAAAACCAGGCATCCCAGAGTGCAACAAGCGGTATTGGCAACGTATTTAAATGGAGGGAGGAGGATCCTACATCGCAGATCACATTGGCTGCAACGGTTGCGCACAGCACGCTGCGTGAAGCTCCAACTTGAAAGCGGCAATTTTATCTGCCATTACAGTGTCCTTACAACTTCAGTGAGAGGATTTAATGGGGGCATTACTAGTTCGCCAGCGTATCATGCTGCATGCTATTGCCAGGCAACGTCAAGCTAGAAGATGGGCTCTTGGCCAAGTTGGCCCACGGATGAGGAGAGGCCAAAGATGTCTGGGGAGGAGGGCTTACCCCCCCATGGGTTTACAGAGACCAACGCTCATACCTCCAGCTCTCTGAGGAGCAGTGTGTGAGAAGGCTGCGCTTCCGATAAGAAGTGCTGACAGAGATATGACATCTCCTATAGGCAGATGGATGCCTGGACCGGTCTGGAGGCAGCCTTCAATACTCCCATCAACAGGTATCCGAATTCATTGTGGTTTGCTGCATGTTGCACAGCTTGGCCGTCATGAGGAGCCAGGCATTTCCAGTGGGAATTGCACACCCACCTCAGGAGGAGGAGGATGATGAAGAGGAGCCTGGCGAGGTGCCCATTGGATAGCCACACCATCCACAGGGAAAGCAGCGTGGAGATGCTGCCGGACCAAGTGTCGCATGTCGCCAGCACATAATGCACCGGTTCTCCTAAATGGAGGAAACTGAGGGATGGAGCTAATACTGGATATGCTATGTGCCCCCATAAAGGCACAGCTCCGGTGACCGTTGATATGATACACCACTGGCAAAGGATGAATCATAAATGTTATTGCAACAAAGTAACAAAAACTCCCCCTACCAAAATAAAACCAGACAATATACAACGTTATGTTGCAGGGCACTGAGCAACAACGAATTCCCTTAAATCAACAATACTTTTTTAATGCCGCAATTTTCGGCTGGGACACAAAAACGTCCTTGTGTAACGCCTGATTTTGCGCCACCGATCATGGAACCTTATTTTTTGCCAAATTTCACAGACGAGGGCACAAACATTTTCCAGGCGGTATCAGAACCGCCTCGAAATCTCAAAAGCCGAAAATCCAGTCCTATTGACTTTTAAAACATAAATACAAAGTCACCTAACTACTACTTCTTGATTTATGTTGGTAAACAAATCTTCCCTCCTGTTCTATTCATTCTCAGTGTTGCACCTCAATATGGGACTTGGCCCTTCACCCATGTTTCGCAGCATATTAAAAGAAAACCATGTACAGGTTTTCTTCCCCCTATACACAAGCAACATACATCATTCTCAAAATATAGGACTGAGAGGCTTGTTTATAAATCAGCCATATACAGTGCACTGTTATCATGTACCAACATATTGTGTGCCCTCTGCTAACCTGCCACAGATGTGGTAAGATGGTGGAGTGGCTAAAAGTATAACTGGCAATGGTAAAGGAAAAAAAGAAAAGACTTGGATTTATATAGCGCCTTTCATGACCACCAGACATTTCAAAAGCACTTTACAGCCAATGAAGTACTTTTGGAGTGTAGTCACTGTTGTAATGTAGGAGACATGGCAGCCAATTTGCGCACAAGCAAGCTCCCACAAACAGCAATTTGATAATGACCAGATAATCATTTTTTTTTGTTATGGTGATTGAGGGATAAATATTGGCCAGGACACGGGGATAATTCCATGCTCTTCTTCAAAATAGTGCCAAGGGATCTTTTACATCCACTTGAGAGAGCAGACGGGACCTTGGTTTAACATCTCATCCGAAATACTGTACCTCTGACAGCACTGCACTGGAGTGTCAGCCTAGACTTTTTGTGCTCAAGTCCCTGGAGTGGGACTTGAACCTTCTGACTCAGAGGCGAGTGTGCTACCCACTGAGCCACAGCTGATACTAGCATATAGTAATTTTATGGCACATTTTAACCACGTTAAACCCCCCAATCAAAGAAATCTGCAATTGGTTGGTTGTTATTTTCTACTGAAGTTAGTACAGATTTGCAATTACTTATCTTTCCCATAATCCTTTAACTGCTCAATTTCACACTGGCCACGAATTTCCTCGGAGCTGCTCTCTCTCCACCATTGTAACTTCACCAGAAGTGCAACAAGAACCTCGTTTACGCGCATTTCCAGCTAAATTACGATTGTGGAGCGGGAGCAATACCAAGGAAATTCACGGCCAATATTTCTTCTACCCTAAATGTTATTTAGGATAAATACTCACACAGCTTAAGAGCATGAACATATAATAATCATCCTGGAAACCCTCCCCTGTCCTTCCCACTCTCTGGCTATTCTCTTCCATCACTTCCCCATTTGTGCTGCATTTAATTTAGGGGGTTTGGTCAAACTTCCTGAACACGTAACACATCTGTCACTAGCATTACCACAATTGGGAAGGGAAATTCAGAAGGTTGTACTGCCTATTGAATAGCATAAGCATTTATGAACCTGATAGTCTTTTTGTATATTTGTATGTACTTTGAAATCTTTCTGCTTTATAAACTCTGAAATTCTGTAACCGGGTGTGGTCTGTGCTGCTTCCGGAAGTTTCCTCACTGCATTGTGAGGGGCAGAAGCTCTGTCACCCTTTACAGGGCAAATGACAGGCAGAGGGTGGAGTCAGGGACACGGACTCCCTAAGTCAAAGTTTCTGCTCCTGAGGCTCCTGTGGTGACC
The DNA here is from genome assembly GCF_044704955.1 of Pristiophorus japonicus. Taxonomy (NCBI): domain Eukaryota; kingdom Metazoa; phylum Chordata; class Chondrichthyes; family Pristiophoridae; genus Pristiophorus; species Pristiophorus japonicus. The sequence continues at coordinate 380,426,387 of NC_091977.1, forward strand.
AGTACACAGAGTAATTGGAGATGTAGCAGATTCTACAAGGCCCAGGCAAGTGGCTTCAACCCCCGAGGACAGTGAATATTTTTCCAGTGTTAAACTACATTGGCTCCTTGCTTAGGGGGTCAAAAGGAACATGGCGGGGGTGATGAAAGGCTGTGACAACCCCTATTGGCTGCTGTAAATGCACCCACAGTGATGCATGTGACTACCCACCTCATGCAAATAAGGTGCCTTACCACTGGCCCTGTAAACTCCAGCAGGATCAGCAATGTAGGGCACAGTTAGGGCGCTGGGATCATGACCGAAGAATTTCAAGGCTGCAAACTCATTTTCTGATCATATGCAGCTAATCAATACCGCATGGTAATCATGTTTAACAAGGCATGTAGAAGCAAACAATTACTTTTCTGAAATATTCTCACTAGGGTTTGTTAATCCTGCTTGGAGGAATGTGAATGAATATTATATCAACTTTTATTCACATCTACTTTTTCATTAAAATTGTATGGGGGGAAATATGGCTATGTTTTCAATAATAATGTTTATTAACCAGCTACCCAGTTACAGATGTATTTAATCAATGTTTAATACCTAGTAGCTCACTGAATAGGCAACACTGTACTAATTTTTGAACAATGTTGGCAATAGTCATTTTTGTCTGCCCCCATGCTATACAATAGCCACAACCAGCTCAACAATTCTTTTTTAACATCACAGTACAGCAGTGGGGCCTTAAAACATAGCATACTGGCTGGTGTGAAGCCTTCCAACAAGATATCACACCATAATGCAAAGCCTTCAGAAACAACACTGTGGGGCTGAAATTGCCTCCTTCCTTAAGGCCCGTTACCGCCTCTAAGTGGCGGTAACGGGGCGTTAAGTCCTTTCTGACCGGGGACAGGTCCGACCCATGTGGAATTGCCCCCGGACCGGCGGAAACATGTTTCCACCGAGCCCCGTGTTTCTGCTCTGCTCGACGTTCCAACACATTGTCGGTCATGCGCCAACCCCTTACCGGTTGGTAGCGACCCCTTTCCACCCTGCAAGGGAAATTGTCCCGTGGGAGCGACTGCCATTTTATTTTAATTGTCAGCCGACTCTGCAGTCAACCCGATAATGGGGGCCACGGGTTCGGCCGGGCCACCAACAGGCAGACCGACATCCCCCTCTTGGGTATCGGGCTGCTGACCTGGCTGAAACCCTTCCTGGTGGGCCAGTGGGCTCGACATAGGCCTCGCAGCGTCCCTCCCCTTTAAGTAAAGGGGAGGGACGTTGATACACATCAACGCAATGTGGCCGTCCGTGCCGTACTGACGTCATCAGCATCATGCTGACGTGCTCAGCACAGTGCTGATGACACTGCCCGACTTCCACCCCACTCCAGCCCCAAAACCTGCCCCGATGTTTTTTTTAAAAAAACAGGGCAATTTCTCTCCAGTCTCCGCCCATCGATTCGGGCAGTAATTAATCACACAATTCGAATTAAAATGGGGCGGAGGGCAATTTCGGTCCCTACAAGTCTGTGATTCAACATGGAGGAAATATTATGTCAGCTACACAATGGCTATGCCTGATGCAACCCTGGATGGAAGTTCCTAATTTACTTGGGAGACAAATGCATGCTTCCAGATACATTAAAAGACACTGTTTACCAGAATAAGGATAGCCTGATAACTTTAACTTTCTAAGAAAGGTTGGTTATACTTAAAGTAGATAAATCATCAGGACCGGATGGGATGCATCCTAGGATGCTGAGCTCTGTCCATAAGTTCACAACTGTTATTCATGTGCATCTGTTTCATTGTGTGAAGAACAAAATAAAAACAATTAAAAAACAGATGCTGCTCCTATAATATGACTATAATTTTCAGACAGCAAGGTTTCATAAACTAAATGCCCAGATAATGGTCTAGAAATTCGATATTGGTAAAATCCTGTCAGTGCCAGTTGTCAAAAATGATGGCATGACAGGAGCAGTAAATTGCCATTGTTGGATAATTAATATTAGCCCAGCGCTAAACTTACTATGCAACACTGTTCTGGTGGCATTAGTCCTGGCAGGAGGCCCCAATGTAGCATGGTCTTGGCATCAATCCTGAAAGCAAGGCTGTCATTTCACAAAGCAGTTCGGTCCCTTAAAGGGGAACTGCCTTCTGAAAATGAATTTTTTTTAAATCATTTTAAAATGTCCATTTTTAGCCCTTACAGCTCAACTGCCTTGTGAAAAAAAAAAATTTTTTAATTCCCAAATGGGTTTCTTCAGCTCTTAAAGCTGAATCACCTTCAAATGGCTGAACAAGCCAGGGAATGGGCACAGAGAGTCTCACATGCAGCACTCCAGCTTTGTGCAGTGGGTGAACACTGGAAGAGAGGTCCTCTACCCACAGGGGTAAGGCGCCCTCCAGAAAGGAAGATGTGGGACCAGATCACTGAGGTCGTTGCCCCCACCAGCTAGCTCCAGAGACCAAATAAGCTTCACGACCCCAGACCAGTGGTCAAGGTCAGTGAATGCATCTTCAAAAGCTGTCTCCTACCAACTGCCTTACACACTTCTCAATGCACGACATACCCCCACCAGCCCCCCCGCCAATCACTCACCTATCAACAATCTGTACCAAACATGAGGCACACCTCCCATCCCTAGCTTCAGCTCACCCTCTTGGAGGAGAGGGTGCTGGCCATTCTGGGCAGGGGCATGGCTGAGCCATTGGCCAGCGGCAGGGCTGAAAAGATACAAGATGCTGCTATCCTAGTAACATAGAAAATAGGTGCAGGAGTAGGCCATTCGGCACTTCGAGCCTGCACCAACATTCAATATGATCATGGCTGATCATTCCCTCAGTACCCCATTCCTGCTTTCTCTCCATATCCCTTGATCCCTTTAGCCATAAGGGCCACATTTAACTCTCTTTTGAATAAGTCTAACGAACTCAACAACTTTCTGTGGTAGAGAATTTCACAGGTTCACAATTCTCTGAGTGAAGAAGTTTTTCCTCATCTCGGTCCTAAATGGCTTACCCCTTATCCTTCGATTGTGACCCCTGGTTCTGAACTTCCCCAACATCGGGAACATTCTTCCTGCATCTAACCTGTCCAATCCCGTCAGAATTTTATATGTTTCTATGAGATTCCCTCTCATTCTTCTAAATTCCAGTGAATATAAGCCTGGTCGATCCAGTCTTTCTTCATATGTCAGTCCTGCCATCCCGGGAATCAGTCTGGTGAACCTTCGCTGCACTCCCTCAATAGTAAGAATGTCCTTCCTCAGATTAGGAGAACAAAACTGTACACAATATTTACGGTGTGGCCTCACCAAGGCCCTGTACAACTGCAGTAAGATCTCCCTGCTCCTATACTCAAATCCTCTCGCTGTGAAGGTCCTGATGAAATGCATCCCAGGGTATTAAAAGAGATGACGGAAGATATAGCAGATGCATTCATTATAATCTACCAAAATTCTCTGGACTCTGGGGAGGTACCAGCGGATTGGAAAGCAGCTAATGTAACGCCTCTGTTTAAAAAAGGGGGCAGACAAAAGGCAGGTAACTATAGGCCGGTTAGTTTAACATCTGTAGTGGGGAAAATGCTTGAAACTATCATTAAGAAAGAAATAGCGAGACATCTAGATAGGAATAGTGCAATCAAGCAGACGCAACATGGATTCATGAAGGGGAAATCATGTTTAACTAATTTACTGGAATTTTTTGAGGATATAACGAGCATGGTGGATAGAGGTGTACCAATGGATGTGGTGTATTTAGATTTCCAAAAGGCATTCGATAAGGTGCCACACAAAAGGTTACTGCAGAAGATAGAGGTACGCGGAGTCAGAGGAAATGTATTAGCATGGATAGAGAATTGGCTGGCGAATGGAAAGCAGAGAGTCGGGATAAATGGGTCCTTTCGGGTTGGAAATCGGTGGTTAGTGGTGTGCCACAGGGATCGGTGCTGGGACCACAACTGTTTACAATATACATAGATGACCTGGAAGAGGGGACAGAGTGTAGTGTAACAACATTTGCAGATGACACTAAGATTAGTGGGAAAGCGGGTTATGTAGAGGACACAGAGAGGCTGCAAAGAGATTTGGATAGGTTAAGCGAATGGGCTAAGGTTTGGAATACAATGTCGGAAAGTGTGAGGTCATCCACCTTGGGAAAAAAAACAGTAAAAGGGAATATTATTTGAATGGGGAGAAATTACAATATGCTGAGGTGCAGAGGGACCTGGGGGTCCTTGAAGTTAGTTTGCAGGTGCAGCAGGTAATCAGGAAGGCGGATGGAATGTTGGCCTTCATTGCAAGAGGGATGGAGTACAAAAGCAGGGAGGTCCTGCTGCAACTGTATTAGGGTATTGGTGAGGCCGCACCTGGAGTACTGTGTGCAGTTTTGGTCACATAGAAACATAGAAACATAGAAAATAGGTGCAGGAGTAGGCCATTCGGCCCTTCTAGCCTGCACCGCCATTCAATGAGTTCATGGCTGAACATGCAACTTCAGTACCCCATTCCTGCTTTCTCACCATACCCCTTGATTCCCCTAGTAGTAAGGACTTCATCTAACTCCTTTTTGAATATATTTAGTGAATTGGCCTCAACAACTTTCTGTGGTAGAGAATTCCACAGGTTCACCACTCTCTGGGTGAAGAAATTCCTCCTCATCTCGGTCCTAAATGGCTTCCCCCTTATCCTTAGACTGTGTCCCCTGGTTCTGGACTTCCCCAACATTGGGAACATTCTTCCTGCATCTAACCTGTCTAACCCCGTCAAAATTTTAAACGTTTCTATGAGGTCCCCTCTCATTCTTCTGAACTCCAGTGAATACAAGCCCAGTTGATCCAGTCTTTCTTGATATGTCAGTCCCGCCATCCCGGGAATCAGTCTGGTGAACCTTCGCTGCACTCCCTCAATAGCAAGAATGTCCTTCCTCAGGTTAGACCAAAACTGTACACAATACTCCAGGTGTGGCCTCACCACGGCCCTGTACAATTGTAGCAACACCTCCCTGCCCCTGTATTCAAATCCCTTACTTAAGGAAGGATATACTGGCTTTGGAGGGGGTACAGAGACGATTCACTAGGCTGATTCCGGAGATGAGGGGGTTACCTTATGATGATAGATTGAGTAGACTGGGTCTTTACTCGTTGGAGTTCAGAAGGATGAGGGGTGATCTTATAGAAACATTTAAAATCATGAAAGGGATAGACAAGATAGAGGCAGAGAGGTTGTTTCCACTGGTAGGGGAGATTAGAACTCGGGGGCACAGCCTCAAAATACGGGGGAGCCAATTTAAAACCGAGTTGAGAAGGAAATTCTTCTCCCAGAGGGTTGTGAATCTGTGGAATTTTCTGCCCAAGGAAGCAGTTGAGGCTAGCTCATTGAATGTATTCAAGTCACAGATAGATAGATTTTTAACCAATAAGAGAATTAAGGGGTACGGGGAGAGGGCGGGTAAGTGGAGCTGAGTCCACGGCCAGATCAGCCATGATCTTGTTGAATGGCGGAGCAGGCTCAAGGGGCTGGATGGCCTACTCCTGTTCCTAATTCTTATGTTCTTATGTTAACATGCCATTTGCCTTCTTCACCGCCTGCTGTACCTGCATGCCAACTTTCAATGACTGATGTACCATGACACCCAGGTCTCGTTGCACCTCCCCTTTTCCTAATCTGTCACCATTCAGATAATATTCTGCATCCCTGTTTTTGCCACCTCATACGTTACCCTCCTTCCCGCATGCAAGTCTTGCTTTCCCAGCCTCTCCTCACCACAACTCCATTCTTGTGCATTCCTCATTTCACACAACCATGAAATGCCAAGTCAGTGGTTGACCAAGAACAGGGAGAAGGAGAAGAAGAAGGATGAGGAGAAGGAGAAGGAGGAGTATTACATTGAAGTGTCAGCCTAGATTAAATGCTCAATTCTCTTGAATGGGGCTTAAACCCACAACCTTCTGATTAAGAGGCAAGTGCACAACAACTGAGCCATGGCTGACACTTGAACAGGCAGCACATTAGATCAATTTCAATTGTAACAAATTAATTTTAAGAGCCATTCTTTTTTGTTTAAAGGCAGATATGATAAACTGTTTGAGAAGTACCTTTTCATTCCTTTCAAACCATTCCTTCAGTGTTCTTCAACATGTTGAACAAATCTGCCATTTATTGGCTGTTAAAGCTCCTGACTAGTTTCCTGGAGAGAATAGTTCCCTCTAGAATGGACCCATACCCTAGTTGAAACAGTCTACTAATTTTTTCATTGTGATGACATGCCAGTTCTGTGGGCGGACATTCGATTGGACAGAGATGGATGAACATGTTGTAGTTGCACGTGTCACTCACTTATGCCCAAAATACTGCTATCTTTTAAGCATTGCAATTTTTTGTGTCTAGATTACATATGTACCTGGGGGCAAATTTGGAGGAAACTCTAGACTTAGCAATCATGATAATTTAGAATTCAGCAGAGGAGGACAAAGGGTTTAATTAGGAGGGGGGAAATAAGAGTATAAGAAGAAGCTTGCTGGGAACATAAAATCTGACTGCAAAAGCTTCTATAGATATGTGAAGAGAAAAAGATTAGTGAAGACAAACATAGGTCCCTGGCAGTCAGAATCTGGTGAATTTATAATGGGGAATTTAAGAGAAATTTGGCATTAGGGGTACCAGCGGGACAAGGGTTAAAGTACTGGTTCCTGCAATGGCCCATAAGGAGGTAAAATGCCTCTCTTTGGCCTTGTACCAAGGATCCAGAAGTTATCAATTCAATAATATTCCGACAGGAAACGATGTGAGAACCTAAACAGACATTGATAAGACCTTGCGAAGAGGCTCGAGGCGACTCACAGGCACCAAGGAAATGTATAACAAATTCCGACCGAATGAAGTCATTCTCGTCATGGCCTAAAGCGGTCACGAGGGTCTTGGCCTGTCAATCCAAAGTAGCACTAATAAGGTAGTCCAATTAGAGAAGTAGCACTGATAAGGTAGTTCAATTAGAAATCTAGGGAGGTCTTGTCCAGGAACAGAGGGGTTTTGAAATGTATAAAAGTTGTATGATTGTGCTGTTCGGGGAGCATCTCCACTCACAGGCGACTGTGATAAGAGGTGTTCCCGGACGTTCGTAATAAAGGTCGTTATACTTTGCCATCCGTCTCTGTCTGCTAACTTCGAGAATTGCTACGTGGGCTGGGGCGAGCGTCGACCCTCTATATCAGTGGGCCCGCTCGTGGGAGAGGAAGCCTTCCCATCTCCCTCTTACAGGAACAAAGAAATGGCAGACCAGTTGAACAAATACTTTGGTTCTGTCCTCACGAAGGAAGATCAAATAACCTTCCAGAAATATTAGGGGTTCGAGGGTGTAGTGAGAAGGAAGAACTGAAGGAAATCCTTATTAGGCGGGAAATTGTGTTGGGGAAATTGATGGGATTGAAGGCCAATAAATCCCCGGGGCCTGATAGTCTGCATCCCAGAGTACTTAAGGAAGTGGCCCTAGAAATACTGGATGCATTGGTGATCATTTTCCAACAGTCTATCGACTCTGGATTAGTACCTATGGATTGAAGGGTAGCTAATGTAACCCCACTTTTTAAAAGAGGGAGCGAGAAAACGGGTAATTATAGACCAAATAGCCTAACGTCAGTAGTGGGGAAAATGTTGGAATCAATTATTAAAAATGAAATAACAGCACATTTGAAAGCAGTGACGGGATCGATCCAAGTCAGCATAGATTTATGAAAGGGAAATCATGCTTGACAAATTTTCTAGAATTTTTTGAGGATGTAACTAGTAGACTGGACAAGGGAGAACCAGTTTATGTGGTGTATTTGGATTTTCAAAAGGCTTTTGACAAGGCCCCACACAAGGGATTGGTGAGCAAAATTAAAGCACATGGTATTGGAGGTAATGTACTGACGTGGATAGAGAAATGGTTGGCAGACAGGAAGCAGAGAGTCGGGATAAACGGGTCCTTTTCAGAATGGTAGGCAGTGACTAGTGGGGTGCCGCAGGGCTCAGTGCTGGGACCCCAGCTAATTACAATATACATTAATGAATTAGATGAAGGAATTGAGTGTATTATCTCCAAGTTTGCAGATGACACTAAACTGGGTGCGGTGTGAGCTGTGAGGAGGATGCTAAGAGGCTGCAGGATGACTTGAACAGGTTGGTGAGTGGGCAAATGCATGGCAAGTGCAGTATAATGTGGATAAATTTGTGGATAAATATCAACTTTGGTGGCAAAAACACGAAGGCAGAATATTATCTGAATGGCGGAAGATTAGGAAAAGGGGAGGTGCAACGAGACTTGGGTGTCATGGTACATCAGTCATTGAAAGTTGGTATGCAGGTATAGCAGGCCGGTGAAGACGGCAAATGGTAGGTTGGCCTTCATAGCTAGGGGATTTGAGTATAGGAGCAGGGAGGTCTTACTGCAGTTGTACAGGGCCTTGGTGAGGCCTCACCTGGAATATTGTGTTCAGTTTTGGTCTCCGAATCTGAGGAAGGACGTTCTTGCTATTGAGGGAGTGCAGCGAAGCTTCACCAGACTGATTCCCGGGATGGCAGGACTGACATGTGAGGAGAGACTGGATCGACTGGGCACGTATTCACTGGAGTTTAGAAGGATGAGAGGGGATCTCATAGAAACATAAAATTCTGACGGGACTGGACAGGTTAGATGCAGGAAGAATGTTCCCGATGTTGGGGAAGTCCAGAACCAGGGGACACAGTTTAAGATTAAGGGGTAAGCCATTTAGTACTGAGATGAGGAGAAACTTCTTCATTCAGAGAGTTGTTAACCTGTGGAATTCTCTACCACAGAGAGCTGTTGATGCCAGTTCATTGGATATATTCCTCTTGAGTTAGATATGGCCCTTAAGGCTAAAGGGATCAAGGGGTAGGGAGAGAAAGCAGGAAAGGGGTACTGAGGTGAATGATCAGCCATGATCTGATTGAATGATGGTGCAGGCTTGAAGGGCCAAATGGCCTACTGCTGCACTCATTTTTTATGTTTCTATAAAGAGTCATAGAAGTTATGCTACAGCTATACAAAGCCCTGGTTAGACCAAATCTGAGCAGTTCTGGGCATCACAGCTTAGGAAGGATATATTGGCCTTGGATGAGTGCAGCGTAGGTTTACCATAATGATACCTGGAATCCAGGGGTTAAATTACAATAAATTACGTTCCCACCCTATCGGCCATGCGCCGACCCCTTACCGCCCAATGGTGACCCCTTTCCTACCCGCGAGGGAAATTGCCATGCGGGAGCAGAGCGGCTGCCAGTCGGTGTCCCCAACAGCTTTCCCTGGCGGGAAGCTGCCAGTCGCTGGGCGGTGCATCTGCCCTTAAAGGGGTGACTACTCTGCCGCAGCCGCCATTTTATTTTGATTGTCGGCCAACTCTGAAGTCGACCCGACAATGGCGGCCACGGGTTAGGCCATGCTGCCAAAAGGCAGCCTGGCAACCCCTCTTGGTTGCCCGACCACTGGCCTGGCCAAAGCCCTCCCTGATGGCCCAGTGAGCACCACTAAAGTGGCTGCAGAGCTTACAGCAGCCCTCCCCTTTAACTGAAGGGGAGGGATGTTGCTACACGTCAGCGCAACGCAGCACGTCCGTGTCAAGCTGACGTGCTCAGTGTGGCGCTGATGACACCGCCTGCCTTCCGCTCCGCTCCTGACACACCTCTGGCCCACTGCCGCCCGAAACATCGCCCTGACAAAATAGCTCAAAAGAAAGGGCAAAATCGCACTAATCACCACCCCATCGATTGGGGCGGTAAATCACTAATTAAATCGGTAAGTGCGGGGCGGAGGGCAATTTCGGAGTAGGGGGCATAGTTGAAAATTTGGAGCCAGAAATTTCAGGAGTGAAATTAGGAAACACTTCTACACACGAAGTGTGGTAAAAGTTTGGAACTCTCTTCAGCAAATGGCAACTGATGCTAGATCAATTGTTAATTTTTGAGATTGATAGTTTTTGTTAAGCAAAGGTATTCAGGGATATGGGGCAAAGGCGGGTATATGGAGTGTGGTCGCATATCAGCCTTGATCTCACTGAATGGCGTAACAGGCTTGGGGGCCTAAATGGCCGAGTCCTGTTCCTATGTTCCTAATCGACAGATAGAAGTGATCTCATTAATACTCTTTTAATGACAGCATAAGACGCCGACAGAAGCTCAAAAAGAGCTGGAGCGAGCTCTACTGTGCCCTGATGCAGCCAAGTTGGTTGCAATTGACATATTCAAAGAGATTAATTAATACCACAAAAACATTTGTATAAAAATAGAAAGCAACAGCCAATATAAGTTTAGAAGAGGAACATCTTCCTGTTAAACCTCCTTGACATCTTTGAGGATCTTGTGGATAAAGTAACTCGTGAGATAATTTGTTTGGACTTTCAGAAATCTATACGATAATCTTCCACAAAAAAAACACGTTTAATTAATCGATTAATTATTGGAATCAAATTAAGCAGCAATCTACGAGCCTTCCAATTGGGTAGCCCAGTGCTTGGCGTTTCTGTAGAGTCAAGATACTTTCGCTGTTTAAGACAAATGGGGATTGGCTGCATCAGGCCTCTAGTACCTGTTGCACTGTAGTGTGGATGGTGGCCTCAGGGCTGCCATGAAATAATGAGAACATTTAATTATTTTTAACAAAATAATGGGCTGGAATTGACAGTGTGTAATAACAGCGAACGAACAGCATTCGCTGCTACCACCCCATTGAAACTGACCGCAACTTCAGGATGTAGCATTTACGTATCTAAACACAGAAATCCTGAAGTTGTGATCAGTTGTTCACTGCTCCGACATTGGCTTTGCTGTGGCACCATCCCCCATAGCTGGCAATCAGAGTAATCAGGGAAATCAGTGAAGCTGATGCAAATGTGGGTTTTTCTGCAGTAATATCGCTGTTAAATACCTCACTAAATGTTAGGCTGTGTTGGATTAGGTATAACTGAGGTTTTAACAACGTATTGACAGCTAAAAAAAAGTTATGGCCCTGAAAAACTAATTTTTATATTTGTGGAGTATCAAATTTCTCTATTATGATAAAATTTACAATTTTATAAAAAACTTCAAAAAAATGTTTGTTCGTGATATTTCAGCTTCTACCTTATCCACATGTGAAAGTCCCAATCTTTATTTTGTTCTCTGTAACATTTTTAAAAAGTCCGGATGAAAGCAGCTTCTCATTTCCTGTATATGAGGATTATGCAGTCTGATTGGCTGCTTAGATAACTTGTTTACCTCACAGCAGATCGCACTAGGGAATCCCCACTATAGAGCACTGAAATCAATTATGCGTTGAAAAAGGCAAACTTTTCACCACAGAGATTGCGAGATCTCTGACCACAAATTCCAGGCCAAAGCCTTAACCTACGCAGTCAGTTGCTCTGTAGTTGATTGCCTTAAGTTTTTAAATCCTCCGCCTGCCATATCATCCCTGCTTGCCAGGAATGCACATGTGCAAATGTTGCGACTTTGACTTTTTATAAGGAGAGGGCCCTGGAGATTCTGGGGCCAAAATTGTCCCTGTCTGCAAGAGCCCTGGCCGCCACAGGTCGGTAAGGATTCACCGCTCAGTCGGCACGAAGGGGCTGACATTTTGAAAATTTCCCTCCATTCTTTTTGCAGTGGTGTACGGGACTGCCCCGCCCCGTCGGGCATGCCGAACCTCTCCCTGGTGGCCCAGTGGGCTCCACGTCGACCTTGCAGTATCCCTCCCCTTTAGGTGAAGGGGAGGGATGTTGCTACGTGTCAGCGCAGACATGATGGATACTATCCCGCTCCCTCGCAAACCCACCCCTACACCGCCTCAAACAGCGCTCCAAAGCGCTGGGAGACGGTGTCAGAGTTAAAGAGCCCAATTTTCCGGCTCTTCCCTTTGACTCCCACCTGGCGGTAAATTTCCAGTTAATTCAAAGTGCCCTCCCCAATTTCCCACTGAGGGCAACTTCCCACTCATTGTCTTCATTCCCCGTCACAAATCCCTGCGAGGCCTTGCCACTCTTATCTCTGCATCCTCCTCCAGCCCGACAACCCTCCAAGATATCTGCGCTTCTCCAATTCAGGCCTCTTGCATCCCCAAATTTCTTCACTCCCCTTTTGGCTGACATGCCTGCAGCTGCCTAGGCCCTAATCTCTGGAATTTCCTCCCTAAGCCGCTCCGCTTCTCCACCTCTGTCTCCTCCTTTACGATGCTCCTTAAAACATACCTACCTGCCTAATATCTCCCTAATGGCTTGGTGTCAAATTTTGTTTGATAATCGTTTCTGTGTAGTACCATGGGATGTTTTACTTCATCAACGGTACTATATAAATACAAGATGTTGTTGTTAATAGCCTGGGGTGGAAACCATCAGGTCCTGGAGACTTGTCAATCTTCAGTCTTATTCTTTTCTCTATTACCATTTTTGAAACTTATATTAAACCGAGTAAGTTCCTCCCCTTGATTTCTTTTTCCTTGTGTCTCTGATACTTTATCCTCTTCCTCTACTGTGAAGAGCGATACAAAGTAATTATTTAGCAAGTCTGCCATTTCCTTATTTTCAATCACCTCTGTCTTTCATTACTCTTAGCCACCCTCTTTCTCTTAATATACATGAAAACTTTTAATGTTATCCTTGATATTCCGTGCAGGTTTTTACTGTTATTCCCTTTTTTCAGCTATTACTACTATTTTTGTATTTCTTTGCTGTTCTTTATATCTTGCCTAGTCTGCGGGATCACCACTATTCTTTGCAATTGTACAAGCCCTTTCGATTAGTTTTATAGGGGCCAAGTTTCCACCGACCCTTAGAACGGTGCACCTCTGTGAGGTCTGCCGACTTTTTAGAACAGATTCTCCACGCAGTCCGATCAATCCAGGCCCTTGGCGCAGCGCAGCAGAACACGTGGGGTGCGGAGCCAGGTCCCGGCACTGAAAACAGTGCTGAGACCTCTGCACATGCGCGCTAGAGTGTGTGCGCATGTGCAGTAGCTCCTCGCCCCCAGATTCTGTGTGCTGCAGGCTGTGTGGGAGGGGCCCGAAGCACGCTGCCCCTAGCCCTGGCCGAATGGGTTCCCCGCCGCGACCTGCGAGGGAACAGTACACTGTGAAAGCAGACGACTATTGAATTTAGCCTCAGTGGGAGTTCAGCCTGATAGTGAGTTCAGCACCGAGGTATAGTTGGGCAGGACTTTTTTTTCGATAATTAATACTTGTGTGAAGTGAGTAAGTGGAGTTGGATTCTTGCAAGAGTTTTGTACTAATGGAAGTTCAGGCTCACAGGGCAGGCTCGTCTGTTTAATGTTGCCCCCCCCTTCCCCCCTCCTCTCCCACTCCCTCATCTCCTCCTCCCCCCTTCCTCGCCCCCCCACCTCCTCTCCTCCCCTCTCACTCATCGACGGCCCGCTGCCTTCCCTTCACATAAAGGTAGGACTTCTATTTTTTATTTGTTATTGATTGATTGATTACTTATTACTTTGGTCTTGGTGCTTTAGGTGCAGGGTTCCTTCTATTTTTTATTTGTTAATTAATTGCTTATTACTTTTTGTGCTTTGTTTAGTACTTTGTAAGTCTTGGTGCTTTAAATGTATTGCTTTATTTAGTGCTTGGTGCTTTAAATGTACTTATGCTTCTTTAATGTTGTTGTGAAGGTGTTTAGTGCTCTTGAAAATCATCTAACTTCCCATCCCCCCGCCTATCTCTGGTTACCTGCGCCTGATTTCTCAAGTGTTCGCAAGGTTTTTCAGAGCGGACACATACGCTGGCCTAAGTTAGTTTGGAGTAACTTTTCGTTGTTTAAACTTGCTTAAATGGCCAAAATAGGTGTAAGTGGCTGGTAACACCCACTTTTGGAAAAAAAAACTGAACTAAAAAGAAACTGAACTAACTCACTGAAACTGGAGCAAACTAAATGTGGAGAATTGTGATTTTTAAGATACTCCAAAAAAAACTAGTTGCTCCAAAAAAATAGGAGCAACTCCTGTGGAAACTTGGGCCCTATACTCTCTCTCATCTCTTTTGTTGACCTTGGTTGTTTCAGAATTTTATTCCTGTAATGGTAACCCTAAATTACTAACACTTGATTCAAAAAACAATAAACACTTCACCTACACCAGTCTGTTGCTCCTTTTTCCTCTGATTTTTTTTTCTTCTCTATACTCTATCTGGCCGTTGCTTTGAAAGTTTAATTTTAATTTTATTCCTCTCTCCTTATTCTATCAATTCTAACTTCTTTTTCTTCTTCCTGCCATCAGTTTAGAGATGAAAACAACGTGTTCTAATAAAAGTTGTCATTGGAACTACCCAACATGCACTCTGCCTATAGGGACCTGAATGTGCCTGTATTTCTGGGTTCAGGCCATTACCCTGGCCTCAAAATGTGCCCAGCATCGGAAAATCCCTTGGAAGGATTTTGCACCCAAAACCAGTGGGGAAGAAAGTGTATCACTGTTGCAGGCATGAGCAGTCAATTGAAATATTAAAAGAAAGTGGAGGGAACATTCAAACATTCTCTTCAGCTGTACTTAGTGAGATTTATCATCTCATTGTGGCTTCTGCTTACAAGTTTGTTTAATAAATAAATTAATTCACTGCTGAAGTCTTTACTAACTATGTGTAGATTTGTTGACTTTATTGGAGTTTTAGTTCAGTCAAATCAGCTTGCTCGCTTGGTTTATGCATAAGACAGACTTTCTTTTGATGTGAGTATTGGTTTAAAATGACAGTTTGCACAGAGCTCCACAGTTTAGTTACTGAATTAGTCTTTGTTTCAGAAGAACCTAAACTCGAAGCACGTAGAGAAATGCAGTTTATTTAAGGGAATAGCAAATGATGCCTCAAACATTTAAATTCCTTCCGTCCGCTTGTGTCCACTTACTATTTCTAGCAGACACTCAGTATATATTTCATAAATCTAAACCTCATCAATCTCACAACATTCTTCACATCCTTTATGTTTACCTTTACTGCTGATGAGTCTGGTGGGCTCTGAACAGGAAATTGGATGAGCACTTGGCAAAAAGAAGCTATAGAGAAACAAATAGAAGCTAACATCCTTTGCTTAAATAAATCCAGTTAGATCAAAGCCTTAGGTTTATGAAGTTGCATCATATGATGCCAGTGTCTTGCAAACTAGTTAGGAATTAAAGGAAAAATATGGTGGCCTAATAGTGGTTCTCATAACTTCAGCAGATGTTCAGCTGAAGAAACAATAAACAGTCTCTCTGCTTGTGTGCAGCTGAACATCAGTCATCTGCATAGCTCAAAATACAACCTGTCCCTTAAGATGCACTTGGATTTATACATCTCAGTAAAACTGTATTTAGAACTGTTGACAACAGCTAGGATGTACAACCAAGGTATAAACAACATTGAACTGTAAACGGCAGCAATACCTAAACACTTCAAATAGTTACCAAACTTCTGTGTTTTTTCTCTTGCCAGAGTTTTTGGTAAAATACTCAAAAGATATGTTGAGAAATGTTATCTGCTCATCGTGACAAATATATTTTGAAACAACATGACCTACTGCAGATGTTGCAAAACTGACTAGATCACCACAGTGTAAATTTTTTTGAATTCCAGGGCTTAGAAATTGGATCAAGGCCGAATTTGGATACGATACGGGAGCACTGGCCTAAAGAGGCCAGTGGCAGGATCTTGCAAAATTGGTCTGCCAGCCTTTTGTGTGCATTACCACGAGTTGTAGGTGCCAAATGGGGCTACAGAGGTAGCTCAGTGGTCACAAGAGTGAGCGAAATTGGCCTGCTTTAATGCTGGCAAAGGACAGCAGGTAAGTCGGGGGTAGGAAATTGGAAGGGGGCAAGCGCAGCTCTCAGTTTTAATTTGAAGGCAGGAGGAGAATGGCTTCTCCAGCTCGTTCCAAATTCCATATGTATGACATTCATATCAGTATGACATTTTTTACTTACCTTTTTGGTGGCAGCCTCCAGCAGTCCCTTTAAGCTGTTATGTACCCGGGAAAACTGATTGCAGTATGCAAAGCACTTGCTGCTATCAGTTGCACTCCAATTTGGCAAAGGGGCTTGAAATACGTCTAACATAAACTTGAGATCATTCAAAAAAATCAGCTGCCTGTGTCCTAACTCGCACCAAGTCATGTTCACCCATCACCCCTGTGCTCGCTGACCTACATTGGCTCCCGGCTAAGCAATGCCTTGATTTTAAAATTCTCATTCTTGTTTTCAAATCCCTCCATGGCCTCGCTCCTCCCTATCGCTGCAACCTCCTGCAGCCCCACAACCCCCCCGAGATATCTGCGCTCCTTTAATTCTGGCCTCTTGAGCATCCCTGATTTTAATCACTCAACCATTGGTGGCCGCGCCTTCAGCTGCCTAGGCCCCAAACTCTGGAATTCTCTGTCTAAACCTCTCCCCGCCACTCTACCTCTCTTTTCTCCTTCAAGACGCTCCTTAAAACCTACCTCTTTGACCAAGCTTTTGGTCATCGACCCTAATTTCTCCTTATGTGGCTCGGTGTCAAATTTTTGTCTTATAAAACTCCTGTGACGTGCCTTGGGATGTTTTACTATGTTAAAAGCACCATATAAATACAAGTTGTTGTTGTTATTAAGGCCCGATTCAATAGACAATGGGCCTAATACCGGTTTCAGCTGTGCATCCTGGATGACTACTGGGCACCCTAACCAATATGGCATGCGGCACACTTCCAGCACAGACTGAGCGTATGCACGTGGCATGCCATATTGGATCATTCAAAGACTTGATATCACTTCTATACCAATATTTTACCACACATTTAATAGCGGGGCAAAAATGGCAATATGTCACTTATCACCTTGATCCCACTCTCGTTTCCAGGAGGCGGATTGGCACCTTAAATATTATAATGAGGCTACATGTCTCATTTTGAAGCACCATTTGAAATTTAACTCTGGGTGGCTGAGTTCCCCGGGCCTCAAATCCTTCATTTTGCAGATCTGCATTTAATTCTATTTTATATAGGACTGATGGTGGGAGGAAAAGATAGCAAATTCAAAGGCCTAGAAATTCGTTAGTCCTGAAAAACAGGTGCGAGGATCGCAATGCTCTAGCAATCCACGCCCATTCAGAGGACTGCAGGCAGCACGCAAACTTCTGGTTAGCATGATTGCGGCATTCAGCCCAGCACTAAACGCGCTGCTGAGTGGCTGAACACTCAGCAGGGGTCACAGTTTGCATGAAGCTAGCACCAATTAAAGCTAGCCTGCACTTCCTAAAGGCAGTCTGCATCTCTTAAAGGAGAGGTGCTTTCTGCCTGTAGATCATCATTGAAGCAGCTGGGGAAGAGAGTGGGAAAAATCAGTTAATGATAGCACAACAGGGAGATAGCATGCAGCATAGTTCTCAGATGCAAAACTGGACGCCTTGGTGCAAGGTCAATTCGAGGAGAGAGGTCCTCTTTCCACAGGGGCCAGGAGGCCCTCCAGGCACCAGACAAAAGTTTAATGGGAGCAGATAGCTAATATGGTGGATGCCAGCAGTGCTGCCCTGAAGACATGGATGTAGTGCAGGAAGTAATAACTTCGCATAAGTGATCAAGGTCAGTGAATTCATCTTCAAATGGCATATCCCACCAACTGCACCACTAATCTCACACAATGCTCAATGCACCACACTCCCATCACGCACCTACCAACCAATCTCTATCAAACATAACTCATACCTCACATTCATAGAGTTATGGGAAGCGGGCAGAGAAGTGGACCTAAGTCCATGATCGGATCAGCCATGATGGTTTTAAATGGCTCGAGGGGCTGTATGGCTGTATGCTCCTATTTCTTACGTTCTTATAGCTCACATTCACCTCACCTGCAAATACTTACCACTGCTGCAAGCCTCACACATAAATCTCACAGCTTGAACACACTGACAGCTATTCAACCATGACAGCGACATCACCCAAACACATTAAACCACACTCACTGACACACTTCCCTTTCTCTCGTGGGAAAAAGGTGTCGCAGGTTGACAGGCTCGCCTGCATCATCACACGCCCATGGAAGAGACGGTGCTGGCCATTCTTGGGAGGGGTGTGGCTGAGCCTGTGGCCAGTGGCAGGACTGAAAGAATACAAGTAACTTCATACGTTATCATCCTTATCTCATCCCACTTCCGCCTTATTCCACAATATCTTCTGATTTACAATCTGCACATGGTGTAAGCATGCATGTTTTGCTTCCCCCACACCTACCTTACCCTTGTACTTTTCTCATTTCAGACACCCAAGAAATCCAGCCTGCCTAGCCAGTAGGTCAACAAGAGGGAGAGGGGAATGAAAAATAAGTAGAAACACCATCACTCGATTTCAGTCCCAGCCACCAGCTCAGATACTGACATTCCATGTACTTTAGAGGATAGGTTAGATGCGGGATCTGCACGTGTTGAAACATCAGGCACGAGTGGCCTGTAACCAGGCCAAGGAGAAAAGGTAGCGCATGTGTCAGCTCCCCAGAGGGCGAGGTCACACACGAGTTCTGCTGCAGAGGACTCAGAAGAGGACTTCGATGAGGCGGCCTCCAAAAGAACACTGATGGTTATGCACAATGAAATGCTTGGTGTATTGGCAGGCTTGCCAGAAAGCTCGAGTGCAATGTCAAGAGAAGGAGCAGTCCAGCATCAACCTTGCACAGGGCTTTGTGCATAGCTTAGAGCCCATCCTTTCCTGCATAGAAAGGGTTGGCAATATATTAACGCACTTGTGGACCCAACTATTTTACAGCATCTGATGGCTGCTGTCTTAGCTTTCATTGTAGCACAAGCAAATGCCACCCAATGTCTGAGTGCTGCAATGGAGGCTCAAACTGAAGTCGTGCAAGCTCAACTTGCTACCATCGTGGCTGGGTTTACCAGTGTGGAAAGGGGCTTGCCGGGTATCACAGCATTCAGCAATCTTTCCTCCAACAGATGGCTGAGGCGCCAACTTGGGGGAGTGGCAGTGGCTCTATTTGAAGATAAACCAGTGTCTTTGTTGTTCCATTATTTTAAACTTTCCTCTGACACTGGAGACAAATCCTCCACGATTTTTTCATATTTCCATCAGAGCGACATTAAATTAAAGTAAAACTTGGATCACTTATGCTGACTCTGTGCTGGAATTTTCACTTCAGAGTTGGGTTGGGTGCATGCGGGCCGGATAGCAGGTAAGGAACGTGATGTGTTGATCAGCCCGCTCCTCAGTGCGATTTTAACATAATGACTCAAATTAAGCCAGCCATGTGCATTTCCCAACCCAATTAAAGGGTGCGGGTCTGATGACATCATCGATGACTCATTTCCAGCGCCCATATTTAAAGCTGCCTCGCACACATGTCTTCCTTGATTCCGAGGGACTGCCTATGATAATGATGATGATGCACGCATGTCATTTGAAGGTTAGTAAATGAGTGTGTAAGCATCATTGTAAGAGTTGGATTCATTTTGCAAACATAAAAACATGAATACCCAAAGGCAGAGGGCTGCACTCCTGTTTACAGATGCCTCGCTGCATATTCTGGTGATGGCAGGACGAACATGCAGCGAAGCCTTCATCCCAGCAGATGGGCACAAGAAACCTCCCTAAGGCTCGAAATAGTGGAGGAGGTCAGGAGCAGGGAGGTTGTGAGGAGGACCTGGATCCAGTGCAGGAAGAAATTCATGAAAAAGTCATGACAGCTCCCAGGGAATCTTGCGCACACATGCAGGATTGCCTTCCTATGGCTGCAGACGAGCTGCACATTGAGGATGTGGAAGTCCTTGCGGTTCACAAACACCCCTGAGTTATGTAGGGGTGTCCTAATGTGGTTGATGACACCCTGCACCCATTGGGCAGCCGAGCGCTATCTCAGTAACATGGCTTCATCAGTGGCAAATTTCACATAATTGGCTGCCTTGTTACACGTGACATTGGTGACCTGGGTGATGCATCTGTGGGCCGCCGACTGCGAGATGCCGCAAATATCCACTGCAGATCCCTGGAAGAAGCCTGAGGCGAAGAAGTTGAGGGTGGTAGTGACCTTGATGGCCACTGGTAAGGCGTGTCCACCAGGTTCTCTGGGCAGCAGGTCTGGTTCCAGTAAGCTTCAAATATCTGCGACGACTTGGCGCGATAACCTGAGCCTCTTGAAGCACTGCTGCTCAGTCAGATTAAGGAAGCTCATCCTCTGCCTGTAAACCCTATGTTGGGGGTATCTCACCCGGCACAGTGCAACCTTGCGCTGATGCCCTCTTTCCTGTGCAGCATCAGGTCATTGAGGAGAAGGCTGCTGTTGTGTTTGCTGCTGCTGTTGGTGTGGCTGCTGTTGCTGGTGGTGGGGCTCATCTTGGTCCAATTCTGAGGACCAAGGTGAGACAGTATAAGCAGCACCCATGCTGATGTCGTAGATGGCAGGTCAAGTAGTGATCAGAGGGACAATCCCTCAATGTTATAATGCTGATTAGCAATGTGTAGAAATGACCTGCAAACTCCAGAAACCTAAATCTGCACAAAATGGAGTCAGCAAGAACCTTCCCTTAGGCAACTAATCAGGTAAGGTGTGTGTATTTATGTGGTTTCTCCAGCTGTCAATTAATGCCCTTGTACAATGGCCACTGCACTTCCGCCTCCCCTTCACAGGCAAGGTACCTGAGCTGCGTGCTATCCGTGCTCATGCTGTTCAATTCAGAAGCTGCTGTTAAAAAGCCTCATAGTGGTCTGATAACAAGCAGTTAATGAGTTGAATTAGGTCATCTGCCTGTGCCGTTTGGTCGTAGGAAGTGCACCCGAGTTAAAGGCGCGAGGAGGTGGGGTCCCGAACGCTGCCTATTTCCACCATTTTTACATCCGACCCACCTCCAAACCCGCAAGCACTGCAACAGGAAAATTCTGGCCTATATTTTTTTCCCTTAGACCATCCTATCCTCCAAATTGTACAAGTAAGTGAAAAGTTAACTCTCCAAATCAAACACTAGGACAGATGTTATATTTGGTGTGGCACAAAGCAATCTCAGTGCTGACAGTTTGGAGGTTCAACTCACAGCCAAGTACAATCGTTTTTTTTTGTTTGGTAATTTAACACAATTTGGATTTCATTGATAAGCCGGTGAAGCCTCTATTCTGTGTCAATTGCTGTGAAGCATTATACTCTCTAGCTAAGGTGAGTAAAGAAGCTGTAACCCCTATATATTTACAGACAACAATTGAAAATTTTACAAAAATTTGGATCTCACACTAGACTTCTCCTCTTCTAGGGACAGGAATACTTTTGTGAAATGGTATACTTCAATTTTATGTTCATTTTTTCCAATTAGATTACATACCTTCATTTCTCTTAGGAATGTTGTTTTTTTTAAACTCACTTTCTTATTATTTTCAACACATGTTTCAATATAGTTAGGGCTGTGCACCCTTAATTACCCTGGTCCTGCTGATCTTCAGGCTCCCACAGGGTCAAGTACAAAGGTAAAAATTATAGTCAGCTTCTGCATTGCCATTAGACGAGGCAACGATATAGGGATAAGATATGCAGTTGTAGCTGACCGTGTTACATATGAGCCAAAATGGTGGCCTTGGGTGAGGCCAGGAATTGGTTCTGCCAATTTTTAGCACTTTTGAAGATAGAATTTAAAAGAAGATTATGTAGATTGCACTGTACTTTGGAACACTGATCTTAAAGAAAATCTACTTGATTGTGTACTACCAGATCTATGCCTCAATTTGATGTTAATAAAGTCAATGTCGGAACTGAAAAATTGAAAATGGTTTTAAGGGCCAGCAAAGTAGTAGCCCTTTCTTCCGAGGTGCACTGGCCAAACAGAAATGCATAATATGGGCCCACTGAGTTCAGCACTGATGCATCAAAGGATTCTCAAATATGGTGGCGTATCAGTAAAATTTCAACAAGTCCTTTCCAGATAGTTGCAAAGAGATCCCATCTTTGAAATTGTTAAAAACCAGAATCACTGTAAAATTTGCAGCAGATATCCATGTCCAGTGGCGTAGTTATAGACCGGCTGCCGTCTGCAATGAGGAAATCCTAATGTGCGAGCCCAGTATTTCTGACAACAATGAAAGTTCTTTCCTAATATTCAAATTTATTTTTCTCATGTTGATATTAATAGATAAAATATTTTCTAACTCAAATTCTGACAAGTGCAAGACATGCAATGTAAAAGAAACAATAAAATCAAGGATGCTTGCGCTCATTTTAATTTGAATAGTCCAAATTTTTCTGCTCTCTCAACACAAACCAGATGCATATTTGGCTTTTTTGGTTCTTTATGCTTAAGATATTTTGTCCAGCATGGATCTTAAAGGGTTAAAGTAATCAGACCCAACTATAAGATCAATATGTTGATCCTTTGACTACACAATGCTCAACAATCTGTTTCACTGAGATTATTTAAAACTGTGTACTCTGAGCAGGTTTTGTAAAACATTTAACTTCAGCCCTAACAGCTTAAGCTAATCAATAAATAAAAGTACCTTTGACTACCAAAATCTGAACTACTCACATGTAATAGTCTTTATTTCAACCAGGACTGATGTAAAGATTTTGAAGTGCATAACAGCCATTATCTAAATAAGCCTTTCTTGAGCACCCAATCCTTGCATCACCTTTGATCCACTTATAATTAAAGCCAAAAGTACAGAC